>NC_134786.1:64820101-64825101 GCF_046742065.1 Oratosquilla oratoria
ACACGTACACATACACAATATGATATAAAGAATTTTGCCATTTTCACTTCACTGCCTGTCTTAAACCATCCCTTGATTCTGAGGACTGGTACGTCACTCTTGCAAACTTCTCTGTCTCGCCAGTCTACCTGTTTGGTCTCCCTCTACCACGCTTACCATCTCGCGGCGTCCATTCAGTGATACTCTTGCTTCATCGCCCTTCATTCATTTTGATTAATATCACTGCTCAATGCCGTGCCTTTTCTTTTACTGCCTTCACAATGTCTTTCATTACATTCTGCCTTCATAGTCAGCCTGTGCCTATCTTTCATCATTGTTCTTCTTTAACTCTTATCATCCTCGATAATTTCCATGTCCCTCTTCCAGGGATTATAGCTGGCGATAGACGTTGACTGTAAACTGCGTTTCAGACGTATTGCTAGGGAGACTTTTATAAATTTCTTATATTTACCAAATGTTTTTTTAATCAGTTGTGATGTGCCTATTTGTCTAATTTTTGTGGTCTTTAGTTAGTTTCAGCATTTGACCTCAAGTATTAAACTCGTAAAAGTTATGACTGTCACTAATCAATGTACTTGCTTTAGTTTGAACTTTTGAGTTGAATGCTACTTTGGTTTTACTCTTGCTCATCTTCATACGTACTTTGAGACTTTAGTGGCGCCCCTGTGGATCAGTCACGAAACATTTTTTTTCGTAATTGGAGACTAAGCTCGACAAAAAATTAAATAAATAAGTAAATATAATAATAATAATAATAATAATGATAATGATGATGAAATAAGTAACTAAATAGATAGATAAAATGAATAAAGAAATAAACTACATATTTCCTATCCGTTCTTCTCCGGTGCGATATTATCCCAGAGGATAGAAGCACTGGCTACTGTTGACAAAATGTGTATATGGCTACATGAGTACATGTATGTTTGCATGTATACATATGTGTGTATGTCTTTGAGTGTGTATGTATATGATAATACGTTGCTTTAAATTTCACTGAGAATTCGCAGTCCCACAGGTGTTGGCAACGGTCCTAAGATCTTTCTGGAAAGAAATATTGTACTGATTGTACTGTTATTGTTGTATTAGTGTGCTTTTCATTTATTTATTTATCTTTTATTTAATCTTATTTATTTCAAATCATTGAGACATAAAGGTAAGAGGGTAGTAATCACTGTTTGTCAGCCTTCCTTGTGTGAAAATGTGGAAGAAATTCATATAAATTTGGAAACTGATTTTTGGACCGTTTCCGGAGACTGAGTGTCAGCCCGTCGGGGCTGCACCTCCCTTTGGGAATGATGATGTTGAAGAGATTTTGAAGAGGGAGACGATCCTCTCTGACATCCATCTCGCAAGATCCCAATTTACAGGTATTCTTTGCTGGCCCCTATATGTACGTGTTTATATGTACAATGGTATGAATATATTTGTATGTGTATGTGTTTACATATGTGTATATGTATATGCGCATATACAGTGTTTATACGTATGTACACATGCTTATATATCTGTATATATACTCTAACATATGTATGCACACATGCGCATATATATATATATATATATATATACATATATATAATGTGTGTGTGTATATATGTATGTGTACACGTGTGTATATTTGTATGTGTATATATTTATATGTATATGTGTGCTTATATATTTTATTTCATTGTATACGGTTCTAATATTAAGGACAGTACCCCAGTTAGGCTACTTTGCGGGTGATGCAAATTTATGTGTGTGTATATATATATATATATATATATATATATATATATATATATATATATATATATATATATATATATATATATATATATATATATATATATATAGTCAAAATGAAAAAGATATATTGTGATGCCTTTTCCTCCTGATTCCCTCTTAGGCCACAGTGAGACTCTTCAGGTATTTTATTCTGGCGATCGCTGGATTGGAGTCGTCAAACATACTCGAATTAATTTCTTAGTTGTGACGTACTACCTATGAGGCTTTATATTCTTTATATTGATAACCACTACGTGATGTTAATCAGCAGAGAGGGGATTGTTGAGTGGAGGGGTTGTCACCCCCCCCCCCAAAAAAAAAAAAAAAAAAAAAAAAAAAAAAAAAAAAAAAAAAAAAAAAAAAAGCGTTTGTTCCGGCTCGGGTGGTAAGCATTAGGTAAATTAATTTATATAAATTCATTAAGAACCAGCTGTCTTTTTTGCTGAATAGAATAGTTTGTTATATAAAATAAATACTTAAAAACGGCCCCGGGGCTTAACTTGTTTTGGGATTACTTACTGAATAGGGTTTCGTCAGCGTTAAAGCGTAAATTAAATAAATAATGATCTTGATTAATTGAAGAAGTAGGATTTTTTGAGTAGATACAACACGGAGAACTCTTGTGTTTATTTTAGGCAATAGAAAATGTTTTTCAATTGTTTGCTTGGCGTTGATCGTCTGTGGAAATAAATCTGTAGCCTCACTTTGGAAAAGCTCAAGTTGAATCTTAAATGTTAATTCTATTGGGCCTCGTTAGTGTTGCCGCTTGTTTGTTCGGGTTTATAGAGCGGTTGTTTAGTTCAGTCGCGTTCAGATGTTTTGCTGAGGTCTTCCAGAGTTTGTTTTTACGAGCGGAATGCGTTCTACCTGTTTTTATTTAAGAAAATAAATATATAAAAATCCAGTTTGGATGTTGTTCCTTCCTCCCTCATCGTGATCCTCATCCACACCTTTACTCTTACCTTTACCTTACCTTTACCTTACCTGAAACCTTATAACCCAAGGTACTTGGATAACTATCTCTCATTTGTATCTACTATAATAAATTAGCCTCTGTTCAGGAACTCCCCCCAAAACCATATATATTCACCATAACCCAGGCTACTTGGATAAGTATATTTTATTTCCAAAGGTGTCCTCCCTCCTCAAATTTATTTTTTTCTTACTTTCTTAACATTTTATTTTTCCCGCAGCAACTTGCGGGTAATTTGGCTAGTGTGTGTGTGTGTATATATATATATATATATATATATATATATATATATATATATATATATATATATAATGTGTGTGTGTGCATACATATGTGTATGTATAGTATGTATATATGTGTATGTACATTATGTATATCTGTGTATATTATGTTTATCTGTGTATATAATGTTTATCTGTGTATGTATATTATGTATATGTGTGTATGTATATTACGTATACGTGTGTATGTATATTATGTATATGTATGTGTATTATATGTGTGTATGTATATTGTGTATATTATGTATGTGTGTATGTATATAATGTATGTGTATGAATATTAAGCATATATGTGCATGTATATTATGTGTTTGTATTATTATATGTGTGTATGTATCTATATGTATGCCATTTTATAGTTCACTACTAACGTCAACAGATGAATTTACTGACTCAACTACGATCTTCGAGGAGTAAAGCTCTTTTTAAAATTCTTCCACTCTTTTTACCATTCTGTCACTGCATTTAATGATTCCTCCATTTCTATCTTTCAAACATATTTGCTGTCTTCCTAAAGTATGCTTGCGCTCGGTCCCTTTAATACTTTTACCTTTCCGAATAGTTTTCTCTATTTCATCCATGTTTCTTTTCTCTGATCTCTGCATTTTGTTGATAAGCTTGTTTAGTTCTAGTCTTTCTATTTCGTTTCTCATGCTTTTAATCTGCATGGTCCTTCTTTTAATTAGGTCATTTATAGCTTAGGAGTATTTGTTTTCTCTAATACTTTTTGTACTTCCTACTTTCCCTGCGGATTCCCTACTGATATTCACTAAATTAAAATTCATATCATCGACAGTGTCCTCGTTAGTTCTTAGAACTTCGAATCTGTTTGTAATTTCTAACTGAAATTTCCTTTTATTATCCTTAGCCTTTGCAAGGCTGATATTCTTTCATAAAACTAGTTTATTTCTCTCGGTTCTGAAATTTAATTTAACTGTGCAACCAACCATTCTTTGGTCACTACCTATGTTGACTTTATTTATAACCGTAACATTGTTAACGCTCTTGCTCTCATCTCCTAACATGAAGTCTACTTCGTTATTTGTTGTTCCACTTGGACTTCTCCAGGTCTATTTACGACCTACACGCTTTTAGAAGAAAGTGTTCATTATCCCCATGTTGTAGTTCTCTGCAAAAATGACTGACTTCTCGCCTCTGTCATTTCTTTCACCTACTCCAAACTTTCCCGTGCACGACTCATCTCCCATCTTCCCCACTTTAGCATTAAAGTCGCCTATTACCAACGTGTACTTACTTTTTTCTTGATCCATCACCTGACTTAGATAATCATAGAAGGACTCAATTTCATCGTCTGAACTCTATGAAGTTGGGGCATAAACCTGAACATTTTTAGAGTGTACCTTTTACACAGTCTAATCACAATCCAATATACCCTGTCTGATAAACTACTGAACTTGACTACGTTACCAACAAACTCTCGGTTTATCAAGAATCCTACTCCACTAGATCTTTGTCCTTACCTCTGTAGTAGAACAGGTGGTGACCATCTTGTAATTGTATCTTTTTCTTACGCTTTTTGGGTTCGCTCAGTCCTACGATGTCCCACCTGCTGTTGTCTAGTTCTTCCATTAAACTCTCCATCCTGTGGTCTTCTGAGAGAGTTCTTACGTTGTAAGTGTAGATCTTCATTTTTTTCATGTTGTTTAATGTCCAAGACTTGGATCTGCTTGGACAATGCTTACTCATTTACAGCTTGTTTGGAAGAGATTTTCAGAAGGTTGAGTTGGGAAAAGAAAGGTTTGAAGATTAATGGGGGATATTTGAACCACCTAAGATTCTCGGATGACATTATTCTTATTTCAGAAAGAGCAGAAGACTTGCAAGATATGCTGAGTGATCTGAACAAGAAAAGTCTCAAAGTAGGTTTAGAAATGAATAAGAGTAAAACCAAAGTAATGCTCAACACGAAAGTTCAAAGTAAAGAGATAATCGATGGTGAGAGTCATGAAGTTGAG
>NC_134786.1:64830101-64852601 GCF_046742065.1 Oratosquilla oratoria
ATAAATGATAGCAAGTGTACATAATTTATAACGTATACATTTTTCACTATTGTTTGGTTTCCACATCACATTGTTCTAACTCTGAATTATTTGGACATTATTTTGGCATTTCATCTTTACTTACAATTGCCGCTAAAATATGAAGATAAAACGAATAAGATGTCTACATACACACGCAGACACACATACACACACACACACACACACACACACACAACGCACACATGCACAACACACACACACACATACATATATATATATATATATATATATATATATGTGTGTGTGTGTGTGTGTGTGTGTACAGCACTGAATGGGTCCCACTGAACAGATATATTTTTATGGACCACTCTACACTCTAATTGTAGGCCATTAGCATCGAGAGACTCGTGGAGGCCTACATGCAGAAATTGAAACGTGGTACAGCGAAGGACTCGAACCTGTGCTAGCACCTGACAAGTTTTAATAACTTAACCGATTGCGTCATGCAGGGAGATAATATATATATATACATATATATATATATATATATATAATTGTGTGTATTTATATATGTGTGTACTTAACGTTCATTTATGCTTATAAGGTCATTTATATTATATATATATATATATATATATATATATATGTGTGTGTATATTTGTACATTTGTATGTATATGCATATAATGTATATTATACATGTATTCGTATACATGTTTATATGTGTATGTACGTGTATAGAAACGTGTGCATGTACGCGTATGTAAGTATATACGTGTATGTATTTATATTTATGAATGTGTTAAAGTTTGTGTGTACATGTGTATCTATGTGAGCATATGCGTCGACGTGTGTGTTTATATATCTTGTGTGTCTTCTTTTTGAAAGGGTATCGTATTTTTGTGGTCTTACAATTGGCTGAAATGCGATCAAGCGTGCATTACTTCGTCTTCTTGTTTTTTCCTAACAAGAGCTGCTTTTGAAAATCACAAGAGGAGTGGGGGAGACGAAAGGAGGTGCGATAGAAAATAATAAGCGCTTCAAAGGGAAGGGGGAAGATAAAAGGAGAAAAATAACAAAAAATGTAAAATAAAAAGAAAGAGGAAAAATGAATGCAAATGTCGAAAATGATTATTTCTAACATCGAATCTTTGCCTTTCGGATCGTGGGAATTCTACGCTGACGCGCTCGTTAGGGATCCTGGTGAGGACAGCATTGCTGAGGCTGACGTCATGCTGACGTGACGTTCTCACGTAACACTCTCACCATGATGTCGGACCTTGGGACCACTTCCGTCACAGCACTGACCGCAGAACCGTCTAGGGCTAGTTCTTGGCTTAACAACTTGGATCAGTGCTCAAAATGCGGTCTGTCTTCTATTGTGAAAGATAATAAAATCTGTGTCATCGTAATATGTATGTATGTATGTATGTGTGGGTATGGTAAGTTTATGTATACGTGTACATGCATAGGGATACACGTCTATAGATATCTTCACGTATATGCATGTATGTATATATATGTATGTGCAGTATGTATGTATGTGTGCGTATGGGTGTGTAAGTTTATGTACACGTGTACATGCATAGGGATACACGTCTATAGATATCTTCACGGATATGCATGTATACATTTGTATATGGATATTAATAGAAGAATGTACGTTTGCCCTGGTTTTCTGTTTTAATTTTATTCGTATTTTGTTTTATTATTATTAATATTACATTATTATTATTATTAATATTACTATTATTATTATTATTATTTTCTTTTATATTCTCATTCATTCTTCGAAAATTTTGAATAAACTACACTGTATTGACTTATTTTGGAATGTTTCTACTCGAAATAAACCCACTTGCTATCTTGATTTTTTATCTTTATCATTTAAAATTTTCGCATATTATTTCTGATATTTTGGGTTCATTTGATAATGCACACTAGTTTGGTTACATAGATTTCTTGTGTGGGCTCGAAACTACGATTGCATTTTCTAGGCAAGATGTTTAGGGCTATGTCAATAGTTTTATTCTTGTCATACCTTGGGTTGGCTAGCTTACAAGGAAAAGAAACTTTTTTGGTGTGTGTGTGTGTATATATATATATATATGTACATATATATATATATAATATATATATATATATATATAATTTATATATAATATATATATATATATATACATATATATATATAATATATATATATATATTAATAGTATGTATGGACAGATTTTCTCTTATGTATACCTCATTGAAAGTGATGGCTAGTTGTGCATTTGTTATTTTCTTAAGATTATTTTCCATATACCTTAATATGGACTTGTTCTCCTCCGGAAGGTTCATGATTTAACCGTAGGTAGTTGTTGCTAGATCGCGATTTCGGGCGCAAGACATCTCTTAAGTAGTTTGGGATATTCTTTATGGTTAAGGTACATGTTCCGATGAATGTGATGATATTTCATTTTTTATGTTTGTGTTCATACCTCTTCATCACTGGGGGAGGTTACAAGGATAACTGGGAGAGGTTACCGGGTAAACTGGGGGAGTTGCCGAGTAATGGGTTGTCGTATGCTTGAAAGAGCCTTCCGCTTCGGGTTGTGACGAAATGTCGCTTGCTTGGTTTTGTGGCGAATTGTTGTATATATCAAAGAGATGAGCCCAAACATAAACATGCAAGCAGAGAACCTGAAGGCCCTCCCAAGCACGCGACAAACCGCCACAAACACAAGTATGGGACAAAACGCCAAACATCAGTATTGGACAAAAAGCCACAAAACGAAGCATGTGACATATCATCACAACCCGAAGCAGGTTACTCTCCCAAGCATACGACAGCCCGGCAGTACCCGGGAACCTCTCCCTTTTAACCAATAATCTCTCCCCGTTTTCTGGTAACCTTCCCCAATGAAGAGCAGGTATGAACATAAACATATAAAATGATATCATCATATTTTTCGTCGAAACGTGTACCCTAACCATAGAGAAAGCTACTGAAGAAGGGTCTTGTACCCGAAATCATGATCTAGCAATAATGACTACCTACGATGAAGCCATAAACTTCCTTTCAAGGGAGAATAAGTCCATAGGAAGACAAATAGAAAACACTCTTTAAGAAAATAACAAATGTACAACTACCCATCACTTTTAATAAGGTATATATATATATATATATATATATATATATATATATATATATATATATATATATAATGTGTGTGTGTGTCCGTAACTATTCAAATAGAAAAGGTGAATGAGAGGACTAAATGGTAGTTGTTTACTGGAAATAAGAATAAATGACTTGCTAAAAGGAGGGATAGACAAAATCTATGTAGAAACTGAATAAGTAAAAGAGGACGGTGAATGCTCGAAATGTGTGTGGAGACAACTAGGAACGGAAAAATGCTTTAAAAAATGGGTTATACGCGTATATACGAATATAAATTTGACGGCAGGCTTTTAGAAGGAAATACAGAACGAGGGGGGTTGTGGGCAAAAATATTCTATTATTCAATAGAGAAAGTGGAAATAAAGTTGGAGAAATCTAGAAATTGGTGGAGTACAGTTTAGAAAAGCGTAATAAAAATACAAAATGGAAAATGGCAGTGAAAAGTTGTGAAAGAAGAATCAAAGAAAAGCGAGAGAAAGTCTTTTTGAAAGCAAATTGAATGCTATGAAACATATCAAAAATTGAATAGCAAATAGCAGAACTAAAGAACAGGGTTTTGAAAAATGGGGAAGAGCTTCCAGTGCAAGGGAATTGGGACGAAGGAAAATGAAAAGGTAAATGAACAAAGGAAAAGGTAATCAAGGTCGAAAAATTATGTATATTATAGAATAGTAACAATAATAGATATACAAGGAAAACGAGGCTATAAAATTGCTAATGCGTGAAAAAAAAAAATAATACGATACTACAGACCATCGACATTTTCATAAGGCTCCCTTCCGCTTTATATGATTGGAGAAATTTTTTGAATTAATTAAAAATTCTCTCTTTGATACTTTTCCCTTTGTGTGGTGGTCGTCGTCTCTCCTGAGTGAACCCAACCAGATGAAATTTTATTTAGTGGGTTTGGAGTTAACCTAATCCCAATGTTAACCTGTGATAGAATTAACTGATTCTTGGAATCTTCAGGGACCTCAGGCATCAGGTGAGGGAATGAGACAGCTGGCTGCGGGAAACTGGCCACAGCTCAACTGGCCGTGGCTACTGGCCACAACATGGATTTTTTTCTAATCGATAAAATTGATCAAAATTATTAGAATTTCTTTATGAAGTACTTTCATTGGAGTTAAGTTATAGAATATATGCAAAAATCTATGGACAGTTATGTTGCTAGTAAAATTATTATTGGTAAAAAATTATTTAGGTATTTTTATTGATTAGAAAACAAAATGCAACTGTATAAAGGTTAGGTTAGGTTTTGTTTCCCGCGGCCAGTTGGGTTGCGGTCAGTTGGGCTGCGTCCAGTTGTCCTCAGACCCACCAGGTGAAGTGGCCACAGCTGTTAGAAAAACGCGGCTAAAATAACCGTAGAGTTTTAATCACAGTAACTTTTGTAGGTTGTCCCGAAAGTCATTGAGGGGTTTCAACTCTTAAGAACTGCCTTATTGTTACAAATACATTTATGAAAGTTCAGTAAAATATAAAAGAATGCCTCATGAACTGTACTGTTTGCCTTGCCTTAATAAACAGTTGCCCTTCCTGCTGTATCCACCTATTGGGACTAAGGTCAGTTAATGACGAAATCGTCACAAACTGCGACCCCTGAGTGACTTGTAGGACACCTATATTATAAAGTCAGGCATTGTGTTACCGTAGACTTTATTCATCGAGCTGACATTTGCTGCTATTGAGTTGAATATGAGAGACTTCCATAAGAAAGACTAAAGGAAGGAAGAAAGGGGGATTGAGGAGAGGAAGAGTATGAAGATTCTAGAGAAGGAGGAAAGGATTGAAGAGAAAATACCATGACATGAAATGTGGATACAAGGCGGTGTGCAAGGGTCATGACCTATGGAAAGAGAAAGATAGAAAGAGAGTTCGTGAGTAGTCAGTTGAGTCTTCGGGTGAGTCCCTCGGGGGGATCTTAATGTATAAGTCCGGCCGCTGCTTGCTGACGATATGGCATCGGTTGGCGATGTGGACAAGCTGCCACGTTAAAGGGGCACAGGCGAAATATTAGACCACAAGTAGAGCTACCTGTGAGCAGAGGTATATGAGACTGTGCCTGTGTATGTATGTGTGTGTACGTGTGTGTGTGCGTGTGTGTGTTTACAGCTACTTTATGTCAACTGGTCTTTTATGTGACTTTATTTTTTTAATGGTTAGGTTATGTAAAACGTGTCTTTTTTCTAATGGTTACTTTATGTAAAATGCGTCTTTTGTGTGATTTTTTTTTCTGCTTCTTTTCTTTTTCTTTTGTAGAGTTCTGATGTTGATTGCCTACCGGTTATCACTCCATCGCTGGAACCTCGCCTTTGATTGCCTATCAGAGAGTTTCCAGACCATCAAATCGCGCTACTGATTGCCAGTTCAACGTGGCGTCGCGTCGTTTGAAAAATTGAAGCATCTGATTACTAAGCTTCGTTTATGTGGTGTTCTTTCAGCACTAATAGCGGCCTCTCCCCTAGCTCCTGTTTCGATGACGCTGACATTTTCTGTTTTCTCTTTCTTTGTTGAATGCCAATGCGGTACTTTGATACAGCCTCTTTCGTCGTCTTTGCCTGGTTCAACTTTGTCTAGTTTGGTTATCCGTTTTAACCCATTTCTGCTTCGGGGACTTCTTAGGCTTAACTAACTCGTTCAGTGTGTCTACTTAGACTTTTTAGATAGTTAAAAGCAAACACGTTCTTTGGGTCTCTGTCCTCAGGACTTCCAAGTGATTTAATTCGACACATGAACAGATGGTCTTGAGTTCTATTCCCTGGACCAGCTCCGGGCGATGTCGTATAGGTTACTGATGGCCTTCGCCAGGTGGGGAGGCGACCAAACATAGGAAAAAAAAAAGCTGCTCACCGCAATTGTCAAGAGTTTTCCCTGCCTGGGGTTTCTCACTTCCCACGAAGACTCCAACCCCCTCATCCCTCCATTACCCATCCTCTCATCCGAGTTGACTCCCCTCCCCCCCAATCCCTTCAACTGGATGAAATGAACCACAGAGCTGAAAGGGCTGATAGATATATGATTGAAATCCACCCAGTCTTCGACTGATTGCTGTTTGTGCAATGATTGATCTCTCCTCTGCATATTGACACAACAAATGTAGTTGAATGAACTTCAACTCTTAAATGGATTAAATCTAAGTTCTTTTACTGCGGATGCGGCTCTTAACGATGTTGATGTCAATGGGAATGATGGGGGAAATTCGCTAGTGACAACGACATTAATATGATCATTTTTATAGCTGCCGCATGCAGGATTCGAACCCACTGCTTTCGGTCACCGTAAGATTTCTTTCACAGCCTTTAACCACTCGACCAGAGACTTGGTAAAGGCTCTGTGAAGGCAATCTTACGGGTGGCCGAAAGCAGTGGGTTCGAATCCTGCATGCGACTGTCATAAAAATGATCAGATTAATGGGTAATGTTAAACACTTGTTGTTAATGTTAAATGATTATGTGTAGCTACGTTTCGGAGCATAAGGGAGTACAATTAGGGAAGAACTCCCGCCAAATTACCAAGTTCCTCCCCTTCGTAATAATCATGATTTTGACTATAAAAGTTTTTAAATCATGATGGTGATTCTGTTTAACGTCGTGTAATCCCACTATCAGGAGTCTAGGACGATGCCCCACACAGAGGACTTTGTAGCTTGGGATTTAATAAACCATGCCATTGGTCCAACTCGCTGGCGGCGAGGTTCGAGCTGCCGTCACCTCGACCTCCGCCACAATTAGTGACGCTCTAACCTGCTTGGCCAGCAAGCATCTAGGTTCTTAAATGAAATGAAAAATATAAATGTTACAGAGATGTTTATCGCTATATTGCAGTATAGGTCTAGTAGCTGGTGACATATCGTTACACCACAAATTTTCTTAAGAGGGGAAACATATTGTGAAGAATTGAGTCTGTTGTTCGATATGACGATGGAAAATGATGTGTCAGTTTCTGAAACAAACTGAATATCGTTCTTTGGAAAAAGAATACGACCTTTTGGTGTCTGACGGATAGGTATTGTTCTTGGGTGACGGTTATGACGTCACGGGGGATGCAGGAGTAGAGCCAAGCGCTAAGCAAAATGACTCGTATGTACATACACAAGCGAACTAAAGACACACACAGACACACGCACATACACACGCACACATGCACACATACACACACACGCACACATGCACATGTACACACGTGCATGCACAAACATACACATGTACACACGTGCATGCACAAACATACACATGTACACACACATGTACACACACACACACTCAAACATACACAAATATATGCGTAAGCGTATCTTTGCATACCCGTATATAGACGAACACGTGTCATTGTATAAGAACAAAATATATACAGTGCACTTTGTGTAAATTTCATGAACAAAGGCTACGTACAGGACATTACCCATCCATATTAAAGATGTCTGAAGCTGCTAGCACTAAGGATGGATAAGAAAGTGTCAATGTGTAATTGGCAGTTCAAGATGACAGCGCTCCATTTGCGGGTGTTCACTGTAGTATTTAGAGTATTTTGGTCCGTGAATCGACAAAAACTCTGATTTAATTGAGAAATCGGCTCAGGATATAAGATGGTCTTCATTGAATGAGATTATTTTGAGTCTAAAGATGACTCCTCAGATGGACTTCGTTGGTCTAAAGAGAATTGTGTGAATGACGTCATATCGTCGATCTTTCGGTGGTATTCTTAAAAAAATTATTTCTTTATATGAATCTTTCCCTATATAAATCTTATATAGATCCTTGGAAGGGAAAGATTTTTTTTAACATCACCGTAAGAATCTTACGGTGGTATTCTTAAAAGATATATTTTTCCTTATATAAATCTTGTATGAATCTTTGGAAGGGATTTTTTCAAGAATACCACCGTTTGGACTCTGGCTCTTCGACATTCGCGTCGGTCTTTGGCAATGTGAAAGAATCTTTCATAACCTTTTAGCCATCCAAGGGTTGTCTTAGAGATGGATGGAATTCAGTGGCTGCATAAAGAAAGGACGAAAGGAATGGTGTCATATATATGGTGGCCATCGTGAAAGATCCACTGGTCTGAATGGAATAGTCTGGCTGCGATCGAAACAGAACGAAAAAAAGGACATCAGGTACGAAAGGAATTACCGTGTGAGCATACGGTAACTGAGTTCATTTCCTTAACGGGGTTTAAGACAGTTGTTTGGGTTTAACGACGTGTTGACATGGAGGTCGACAAGTGTGTGAGTTTTTGTTCCAAATGTGGGATGTAAGAGAAAGCTACCACTTGTCTTGTTTGCACAGGAATGATTCCACAGTTTCTGTAGATTTAAGGGAACTTAAGTTGGTTTATAGCTGTCATCCACACACTTGTAAATCAACATTTGACGGGGGAGTAAAGTTCGCGGTTGCAGATTGTAACAAATATCCCGAGTTTGAGTTACTGATTGTGAAGTTTTCTTTTCCTTTCTTACACCCAAACGTTACCTAAAGGGTCGGGTACATCTAGAATCTAAATGAAATAGCTTGACGACATTAGCCAGAATAAAAAGAGGAAGCCAGTTTTTGCAGTTATGAAGAATCTTTGAGAATTTGATACTTTATCATCCAGAGGTTTAGCTAGAAACTGAATGAAATATTCTGACGTTACCTACAACAAAGTGTACAAAGCAGTGATGGAATATTATTTTCTTGGTATGTTTTTTCTACCCTTTTTGAACTTTGAGGTGACCAAAACTGAATTAAATCGTCTGGTATTAGAATAAAATCACTGGAGGAAGTAAAGACATTTTTAACTTAGCAGAGAATTGTTATAAAATCATGCTTGCGTAAAAAAAAAAAAATTAGTAGTATACATATTTAATAGAACTAACCATGGTTATCTGCTTGTGGTGGTCCTAGCTCGTCTTAATTTCATCACAACGCTTCCACCTGGATGTGCAACCTTGAGGGGCTGTCATTCGATCTCTAGGCCGGACCCAAGGTGTACAATCACGAGCAAAATTTTTTACCCACACTACACTTCTCACAACGTCAATATGTATATATATATATATATATAATTTTTTTTTTTTTTTTTTTTAGTACATGATATGTTTTCCTATGTAGTATCTACCTTACACCTGGTTAATTTTCTTGAATAAAGAAAACTGTAAGACACAAAAACTGAATTTCCTATTTTGAAAAACTTTGGGCGGATCGTAACATTTGCCCGTGACCTGTCGACTGTTCTAAATACATGCTATCTTACAATAATTGATGGTAATAGCGGCTATTTTCCCTTTCCTGAAACCCTGGGATATAGAAATAGGCCCAAAACTCGGAGAGATCTATGTGATGGTCTGAGGAGCGTGGCCGGCAACTGTGGGGCCACGGGTTTTCCACTTGGTGAAATTTGAGGCAACAATTGCATGAGCGATGTCAGTGTCACGGTTGTTTCTTCCATTTAACACAGAGTACCTGGAGGGAGATCCAGGATTTGGGCCTGGTGACGTTGTACAAGACAGATACTGGAATTAGACTATTTTGTTCGATGCTGGATGCCTTGGCTTTTTTTCTACCACGTGACAGTTTCGGATGGGATGGCGTTCCTAAGAACTATTGTTCCCGGGCAACTGCACTGCCTGATGCATTATTTCGACACAACTTACGTGTCTGGAGGATATCGCAGTATCCAGGTGCCTGCAGCACGTCCAGGTGATGTGTTACCACCGCGTCGTATGCACCTCTCACACCTCCACCCCCACCCTTTTTTCCACTCGAACTGTGGAACGTTCACCATATAACCTCGTCTGGTGAGAATCGTACGAACAGTCATGTACTTAACAAGCTTGATGTGATTGTACTCCAGCTTTCCAAAGCAATTTTATGTAACGATTTTTTGAAACTAGAGAGCTTAGTTTCATTGACAAAAGGGAGTAGATTCAGTGTTTAGATCTAATCTTGAAAAAGAGTACCGTTTAAGTATTTAGTTGATAGATATTAGTTTCAGAATTTTATTAGGTTCTTAGACTTATCTAACATATAAAGACAGATTCCGTCAGTCAGAAAGAAGGACACGACAACTGCGAGTAGCGTTCGTTTGATATTGGTCGCTCTCTCTCTTCCTCTCTTCCTCTCCTCTATTCTATCTGTCTCTATTCCTCTCTTCCTCTTCCTCTATCTCCCTCCTCCTCTTCCTCTCGCTTCCTTTCTTCCTTTCGTTCTCTCTTCTTCTCTCTTTCTCTCTTCCTCTGCCTCTCTCTCTCTCTCTCTCTCTCTCTCTCTCTCTCTCTCTCTCTGGACACATTTCATACATTCATCAACCCTTTTTTTTACCTAATTTAATTGTCTTCCTATTTTCACTTGTGTGTTTTTTCGTATATTTACTTTATTTCAATTTAGTTTGTACATGTTTTTAAATCTTTCTAGTTGTCGTTCTCTGTTTTGCCCCGTTTTTTTTTCTGAACTAGTTTGTACATCTTGTTAGTCTTTGATCTCCGTTGTAACCCTTCTACTTCTCACTCACTCGACAAGAAAAAAAAAATCCACGCTAGTCTTAATTCTCCACATTGTTTTCTCGTGTATTCACTCCCCTGTCTCTCCCGCTTTCAGTACCCTCGATTCTTGTTCTCTCAGTCTTGCTAGTTTCTCTCCTTTCTCTCCAACCCTGCATCTCAGTTTTGTATCAGTTTCTCTTTTTTGTGCCGTTTTTCTCTCTCTCGCTCTTTTTTTTTTTTTTTTTTTGACGTGCACCAATTCTAACTCCTTTCTCCCCAACCCCATCTCCGCTTTTGAACATTTTCTCTCTTTTTGTTGCCAAATTTCTCTTTTCCTCCTGTTTGCCCTACACTACGGCTCTTTTCTCTTTTGTCCTTATTCTTTATCCCCGTCGCTCCCCTCGTTTTCATTCTGCTCTCTATTTTTGTCCACTCCATGTTCTCTTTATCTTCTTCCTTTCCCCATTACTCTTATTCAGCTGTTCCCTCTCGTATATATATTTTTTTCATTATATTTCTTCTATCCTCTCTCTCTCTCTCTCTCTCTCTCTCTCTCTCTCTCTCTCTCTCTCTCTCTCTCTCTCTCTCTCTCTCTCTCCCGCTCTCTCTCTCTCTCTCTCTCTCTCTCTCTCTCTCTCTCTCTCTCTCTCTCTCCCGCTCTCTCTCTCTCTCTCTCTCTCTCTCTCTCTCTCTCTCTCTCTGATTTTTTTATTTGCATGTCTCTCTTCTTTATTTCTTATTTGATTTTGACTCTCCCCCCTATACTCATCGCTTTTGGTTTTTTCTTTTCAATCTCTCCAAGTCTTCCCTTAACGTGATTCACGTTTCTCTTGTTTTTGTTGTAACTTTGCCTTTCGTACCAAAGAGACCAGTCCCTGTTTCATTTTCAGATACTTTTTTGTCTTCCATTTCCCCCTTTCTCTCTTCATCTTCTTCATCTTCCTCTGCTGCTGTTGCTTCTTCTTCTTCTTCCTCTTCTACTTTTCCTTCTTCTTCCTCCTCTTCTTTTTCATGTTCCTCTTCTATTTTTCCCTCATCTACTTCTCTCTCTTCTTCTTTTTGTTTTTGTTTTTCCCCTTTGTCCTCTTCATCTTCTTCGTCCTTTTCTTCCTCTTCTTCCTCTTCTTCATCTTTCTCTATTTCTTCTTCTTCTTCTTCTTTTTTTTCCATTTTCTCCCTCTTCTATTTTTGCCTCGTGTACTTCTCTCTCTTCTTCTTTTTTCTTCTTTTACCTCTTTGTCCTCTTCTTTTTTTTTCCTCTTCTTCTCCTCTCTTGACCCCTTCCTTCTTTATCAGTATTTCTTCTTCCATTCGTGACCTGATCTTTCTTCTTAGGCTGTCTTCGACTTACGTCTCTTCCCCAATCTTCCTCCATCACTACCACTCCTGTCTCTCAGCATCCTTCCTCTAAAATTCTCCTCCCTTCTTCTTACCCTCCACTGTCCTCCTCTCCCTTCCCCTTCACTTCCCTCCACTCATCTCCCCTCCCCTCCCCCCTTTCCTCAATCCCTCACTCTCTCCCTACCTCTTTCCCTCTCTCCTTTCCCTCACTCCTCTCCGTCACTCTTTTCTTTTCATCCTTATTTCCCTCTCACTTTCTGTCCCTTGTTCCTCTCCCTCTTCTCCCTCACTCAACTCTCTCTTCTTCCTCAATCCTCTCTCTCTCCCGCACTCCTCTCCTTCCTCTCCCTCATTCCACTCCCTCCTCTCCCTCACTCCTCTCCCCATCTCCCTCACTCCTCTCCCCCATCTCCCTCACTCCTCTCCCCCATCTCCCTCACTCTCCCTCACTCCTTTCCCTCACTCCTCTCCCTCACTCCTTTCCCTCACTCCTCTCCCTCACTCCTCTCCCTCACTCCTCTCCCTCACTCCTTTCCCTCACTACTCTCCTCTTCCTCCTTTCTTTCCCTCCCTCATCTCCCTCCATTTTCTCCCTCCTCTCCGTCCTTCCTCTCTCTTCTTCCTTTTCTTCCGTTCTCTCCCTCCCTCCTCTCCCACCATTTTTCCCTTCTCCTCTCCCTCCCTTTCTCCCTTCCTCCTCTCCCTCCCTTCTCTCCCTCTCTTCTCTCCCTCACTCCTTTCCCTCCCTCCTCTCCCTCCCTATTCTCCTTCACTCCTCTTCCTCCCTCCTCTCCCTTCCTCCTTACTTCCTTGTTATCAACCACCCTCCCTATCAGTCCTTTCTTGCTGTCTCTTCTCTCTTCCGATCTGACTAGATCATTCTCATTTTACATATCTCATCTCCTTCCATATCACTCCTCTTACAACTTGTCATTTCCCCCTTACCGTCGTGTTTCGTATCCACAAGCTTGTTATTCTACTCTACTTTGTTTTTCTTACTTTTCCTGTATTTAATATCAATAACATTATATTACTGTGAATAGGTCACTGATGCTGAAGAACTGTACAAGTCTCCATTCCTAATAAACGATATTTTTTCCTAATGTACTTTGTGCTAAAACGAACTTGATGAGTTTTCTACTAACGTGAACATCATGCAGTCCGCTAATTTCGAAATATCTTCAGGTCAATTTCTTTTTGGCGTTGGCTGAAGGCGCCTTTTTTTTTTTTTTTTGTGGGGGGGGGGTAGTGATGACATGCCTTGCTCCGGATGGTCTGATGTGATTTTGATGAGGACCTCACGGCTGCCATCGTCTTAGAACCATCATGCATGCATGGCCCTTGCATTACAAAAAAAAAAAAAAAAAAAAAAAAAAGTCCTATTAGATTACAGAAGTGCCTCGTGCGCTGAGTACAAGGAAAATGTGGAAGTACAAATGTTAACAGAGCGTTAAGACTCAAAGGAGCTGTGTATGTTTAGATTTATGTTTGTATATTTTCCATAATGGCGCTTCTGTTTTGTCTGCTTTGAGAATATATTGAGCTAAAAGCCTGAGTAGGGGTTACAGTTGTAAGAAAAAAAAAAAAAAAAATCCTAGTTTGCATCTTGTGATTTTTAATCATTAGCTCATGAGTTTTTATTTATTCATCATATTTATCTATGGATTTACTTATTTAATCATCTTTTTATTTTTATTTTTATTTCTTTTTTAGCGTTTTAGAAGAATCTCGTAGAAGTACAATGGTGACAAGAAACTCCTTGAGACTTTCTGGAAAGAAAAAATGAAACTCAGAGTCGGTTGCTCGTCCTTGATTTCAAATTTCGGAAGAAACGACGATCAGTACTTGCTTGTCTTGGTCCTAGAGACCTCCTCCTCCTCCCCTCCTCCCCTCCTCTTCCTCCCCTCCTCTTTTTCCTTTCCTCCTCCTCCCCTCCTCTCCTCTCCTACTCCCCTCCTCCTCTCCTCTCCCCCTCCCCTCCTCACCTCCTCCCCTCCTCACCTCCTCTTCCTCCTCACCTCTTCTTCCTCTCCTCCTCTTCCTCCCCTCCTCTTCCTCCCCTCCTCCTCTTCCTCCCCTCCTCCTCCTCTCATCTTCCTCCCTTCCTCCTCCCCTCCTCCTCCCCTCCTCGTCATCTTCCTTCTCATCCTTCTCCTCGTCCTCTTCCCTCTCCTTCTGCATCCTCTTCGCCTTTCTTCTCCCTCGTCCTTCCCCTACTCCTTCTCCCCTTATTCCTTCTCCATTCTCCTCTTCCCTCCCCTGTCTCCTCCTTCTCCTCCTCTTCCCTCCCCCGTCTCCTTCTCCTCCTCTTTCTTCTCCACGTTCTCCCTCCTCCTCACCCTTCTTCTCCTCCCTCCTCCTCCTTCCCTCTCCTCCATCTCCCTCCTCCTCCCCCTCCCCTCCCTTCTCCATCTTCCTCCTCCTCCTCCCCCTCCTCCATACATTTAGGTCGTCATCTCGAGCCATTGACACTGTAGGTCACTCTGTCACTGCTCATCCCACACTCCTTGTTGGTCTTAATCATCCACACATTGTGAGTCTGAGACAATCACTGCGAGTTCGCAAGTGAACGTAGCTCAGATAGAAAGAACATAAGAATGGAAGAGACTGCAAGAGATCATAAGGCCTACAGTAGGGAGTTCCATGTCCATTACCTCCTGTCATCCCTATCCATTAAGTTATATCGTCTCTTAAAGCAAACGATAGTTTCAGTGCTCACCACATAGTTATTAAGTCTCTTCCATTCGTTAGGCACTCTTTTTGGTAAACCAGTGTTTGATTATTTTCCTTCCAAAACCTAAAATTGTCCAATTGAAATCCATTACTACCAGTCCTGCCAGGACCGGGTCAAAGCTAAGCACACTTGTATTACAGAAACGAGCATTTGGCATCAACAGTTGCCCTGACCTTCGACTCGGAAGCTCTTGAGTTGCGTCATTATATTCTTGTTATGGTCCGCAGTTTACCAGCGCTTCTATCTTTCTGGGCAATCTCGCACTTCTGTCATGGGTTATAGAGTCTGTGTGTAATACAGTTACAAGTCTTTCTTTATTCCAAAGCTTTATGTATTTCTCACGTCAGTTCTCTTATAATGTTCTCCTTCGTAGCCTTCTCCTTATTTCTCACATTTTCTCTTAATCTGTTTTTGTTCTATCTGGAAAAATAAGAATATAGTAAATAAATGCAAAAATATCGTGCATCGTGATTCTTTGAATTCTCAACCAGATATATAATGTATGTTTGTATATGTTTATCTAATTCAGTATTTATGATTTTGAAAGATGAAAAATGTTGTCAGTTTTTGTGTTTCATATTTCTGTCGTAGCCCTTTTTTCGGTTTTTGTTTATAATGTTGACGTTCCACATATATATATATATATATAATATAATATATATTTGTCAGCTGTTCGGAAAGGCAAAGAATAAGTTTTTGGCAGTTGTTAGCATCGGACACAAAAGATGTTTATTACAAGCATCAATAACATCTTGTTCACAATGAATCGTGTCTCAAAGAAAACGGTGAAAGTTTGGTAATCTTTGTCTCATTCTCGTATATGTATTAAATGATAGCGTATTAATTTGAACATTTTTCTTCCTTACTCCCCGCAGTGTTTCGGTGTTTATGAGCGACAGGAAATCGTGAGTTTTGTGACCAGAATTGTCCAGTTTTCATGTGTTCATCCGTCCCATCTCTTCTGTTCACGTGATCAACAGCAAGAGGGATTAAGTGGGAGAAAGTGTCATTCAAGTACCACTAACAAAGGACACTGAAAAGCTCTTGATCACTAAAGAGAAACTCGGCCGGGAATGGATACGCAGGGCCCTGTAGGGACGCCAGGAAAGACGAGGATCGTGTCTAACGCCTTGTCTAAATGTACATAAACCTCGTGCTAGTGGGAGTTATAGCGTGAGTTTGTGTGTTTGTGTGTTTGTGCGTGGTCAAGGCTAACCAAAGTTGAAGAAAAAGAGCTGTGACGAGCTCAAGCCGTGAAGGACAAAGGAGTAAGTCCCCTTAGAGGCGTTGGAAAAAGGCTGCAGCCAACAAAGGAACGGCGATTCTACAAGGTAAGAGAGTTTTGTTGAATATTATTGCTTTGTGAATTTAGCTGTAAGTCTCTCCACTGATTTTACGTGCAAGAAAGGAGGACCAGGTCTAGTTTACCTTAGGGAGGTGAGCTGAACAATAACAGCAATAACGACAATAATAACAATGACAACAGCAGCAACAATAATAACAACATCATCAACAACAACAATATGGCTAATGTGATTTGTTATCATTTAGCTTTCATCCCACGCCAGCCATCACAGATCCACAATTACCATAAAATCCACCGCTACCACTATCCATCAGCAATAAACAACAAAATATCATCTCTGGTAACCACGCAAAGAGTACAGGAAGAGTATGTAAACGTCCAGTCCTTGAATTAAGAAACGTAAGTGATGGAATTTGGAAGAATTGTGTGAATGGAAGACCGGTGTAAAATGGAATGTGGATCCACGTCAAATTAGACCCAGGGTCCATTTTCCGTTAGGTTAGGTATTTTGATATACAATACTTATTAATCAATGTTGATGTGTTATCTGTTTATAAACGGAAAAATGTTTTGAGTGGAGGATCCTTCTCATATAGGGGGGTCCATTTTCAGCTGCGGAAAATGGACATCGGGGTCCATTTTCTATCTCATACCGGCCAGGAAGGGTTTTCTTGGTCGTAGTTCATCTGGGATGGTGTCTTAAATCGTGATCAGCTCTTGAAGAAAAAAACTCCGAGAATGGTCTTCTTTTTGGTGAAGGGAGATTGCGAAATGAAGATGAAGATGGGTCTGATGACAAACGCACTCTTTATCAACGGGTTTGCTTTTATAATAGACGGAATTTCTGTGAGATTTAATGTATGAAGTACATGATAGTACAATGGATTAAAATGTAGTTAATGCAGTAAAATACAACACACATGCATGTGCACACTTTTGAACAAAATGCGCGCACGCACACACACACACACACACACACACACACACACACACACACGCACGCACGCACACGCCTCCCAGACGTCGATTCGACCATCAGACTATTACGTCAGGAGATCTTACCAGAAACTAAAAGAAATTCAACTCAACGTGTATTCGAGAAGACAATATCATTGTAAGGTAATTCACTACAGGAGAAATGGCGTGGCTTGTTCCTCGAAAACTTGAATTTAATCGGAGATGAATAAGCTGGAGCCACCCTGAAGTACGCAAAAGGTTTAACCTTAATTAAGGAAGAGTACTTGTTACGCAGTCTCATCATGAGGTTATGTAGGCGAACACATTTTTATCTTGACATTATAGACCCTCTTCGTCGACTTGGGGACTTTCTGCAAGAAATTTCTGAAGTATTTAATACCATCTGAGTAAAAAAAAAAAAAGGGGGGGATTAGGGGAGGGACTTCTGTCTCGATCGAAAAATTGGGGTGGCTTTTATTGAGGGAGTGATTAGAATTTCAGGGAGTAACAAAAGAAATGAGACCTGAAAAAAGAGAGAATAGGAAAGAACGAGGGAGTGATTAGGATTGCAGGAAACGGTAACAGGAGAAGAGAGAGAGAGAAAAAAAAAGAGTGGAGAATAAAAAAAAAGAGAGGGGAGAAGATGGTGGTGAGTCGGAGAAAATCTGCGGACGGGACATTTTTTCCCCCCTTCGCTCTACTATTAAAGCTTAGCCGGACCTGGACGGGGTCCACTTGTGAAGGATTGATTAATTGGACCAAGAGAGGGGGGGGGGAAGTTAGGAGCCGTGGGAGGTTGTCTGGAGTGGGAGCGTGGATAAGGGGTACTGTTATTGATTCGTGGTCACAGAAAGAAGACTCGGTTTTCTTAGGGACAGGACTTCTGGAGGCGTCACACTAGGCATTTCTAGCTAGCATGCTACTTGTTTTTGCTATTTTGTTTGAGTAGAAACGACTTCGGTGATTTTTTTTTTTTTTTCTCCAAATTTCCAAATGTCAAATTACTCTTGCGTCATATAGTGAAAAGCTGAATGACAAGCTTAGATAAGTTAAACCTAGAATACGAAGATTAGACACATTGTTGAAATGTTATTATTCAAGTCTAGAATAATGTAACCTAAGTCGTTTCTACTCAAACGAAGTAGCAATAGCAAGTAGCATGCTAACCTAGCGTGCCGTCACCATTAAGCTAGCTGAAAGGTTCTGGACACCATCTTTTAAAGCACCGTAGACATGAGAAACAAAGCGTACTAAGATAGACAAACTGCCCATTGACGATAGATGCAACAGACAATGCCATGTACGCTCGTACACTCTGTATACAGACCCACAATTACTAATCCACATACATTAAATACACACAAAGACAACAGTTCTCGTACATTTTCCCTCCCTATCTCTTACGGACGTTTGGGCCAGCATTCTCATCCTTTCCCAGTGTCCAATCCCCCCCACCCTCCTCCTCCTCCTCCTCCTCTTCCTTCCCCCCCCTTTTCTCTCCCCGTTCCCTCCTTTCCCCTTATTTAATCTCAAACATTTGTATCTCAACTTGTACTTGAAAAAGCTGTAATAAGCGAAACGTCGTACAAATAAAGGCTCCGTCCTCATATGGTGTTTATCTCGTCAATCTTGTCGGCAAACTGCCACTTTTAAGCAAATCGTTCTATATACATGGATCTTCACAATTATAAATGTATTTCTTGTGTCATGTCCTTTCCTCGCTTCTGTCACACCATTTACCTCTTCCGACTCCAACACTCCTCTTCACTCCCGCGAGATAATCTTTCTCCTATTTCCGTTTCTCTTCTCCTTAACTCGGGCCAGTTAACCTTCTTCCTTCTCGTTATTTTCGTCTTTGGTCCGTTACGCTTCCCTCTTTTCTGCTCTTGTGCACCCCCGCCCCCCCCTCAGACTCTCTCTCCCGTTTTCGTTCTCTTTCTCTCGACCCTCATTCCATCCTCGTTTTCTTTCCATCAACTCCCGTTCTTTCCGTTCTTCGGTCATGTCTCTACATCACATTTGCGCGTCATTTACTTTCCCCTTTCCTTTCGCACGTTCGATTACTTTCGGATTCACGTTCACCTCTCTTGCGTTGATGGTCTTGTATTCGTGGTTCCCATCTTTCTTGTGGTGGTTTTCTCCCTCGTTACTCTCTCCCTCTTTTGTCTTTTCCATGTTCACACCTTCGCTTGTTGAAACCTTCCTGCCGACCTAACATTCCGATTCCGATAAATAATCGTCCGATTCCGGTACCTGCAATGCTTATGATTCATGTGCTTATTTCCAGCCCCTGCATTTGGATTGGAAAACGTACTTTATAAACAAAGTACATTTGTTAACCGTTCATCGGAATCGGAAGTTTAGACCAGTATCGGAACTCGTATCGGAATCGGAAGTTTAGAGCAGTAATCGGGACTTGTATCGGAATCGTTAAAAATGTGGGTTATCATCCCATCACTGTTTCCCTCTATCATCCCCTTCGCTCTTTCCCATAGTCCCTCTCTCACGCTCTTCCCTCTCTAATTATTCTAACCTTCTCTCAAAGTTTCTTTGTCTTCTCGTACTCAAAGCTCTCTCACTCTCTCACGAGCCGTTCACGCTCCTCTCACGCACGTAACCCCATCTCATGCTACTTCAAACCCACCAGTGTGCTTTTCTTCTTTCGCTCCACTTTTTCCCTCTCACGCCTTTATTCCACTGACATCCCGCTCTCTTCTCTCACAAAGGCCAAAATATTGACCTGAGTTGACCTCCGCTGCCGGGTCGGTTTTGAAGCCCACAGGAAACTTCGGGGTCGCTATCGGGTACCAGGGAAGATAGTGAGGGGAGGGGGTTAGGGAGACGGGGAGGGGGGGGTGCAGGGTTACTGTGTGGTGGTTGCTGGTAGTGGGGGGGGGGAGGAGAGAGAAAGAGTACAGGCCAGGAAGAATGGGGGAAGATAAAATTAAAGAATAAAGGTGGAAATGCGTAGAAGGCGCTTGGGGGAGGAAAGGAAGGGAGGAGGAGTGCAGAAGGAAAGGAAGAAATAGAAGAGGGGCGGGGATGGGAAGGTCAGGTAAGAGTGAAAACAAACAGGTAATTGAAGGTGAAGAACCCAAGGGGGTAGGAACTTGAAGTAATGAACACGAATGTATGTATTTACCTATTACCTAGTTGTATCTTACTGGAAGGGGAGCTATGCTCGTGGTGTATATATGTTTGCGAGTATGAATATATGTATATATGTGTGTGTGTATATATATACACTGTATATATATATATATAACGGTGTGTACGTGTTTTAATGTACATGCTCGACATTCGATCGTCGTCTCGCAGTGGGCCTCATGGACGTGAATTAATGGAGCATTAGTTGACAGAAGATCGTAACAGGAGTGATGAGAAGAGTTAGATACCGGATAAGAGATAGGGAATGTTGAGGGTGTATAGTGTGAGGATAATAATAACACAACGGTGTCAAGATAAGGCAGATAGTTTTTTTTTTTTTTTTTTTTTTTTTTTTTTACTTTAGCAAAGAGTTGTTGGTATGGTTCCCATGTGGAGCAGATCAGAAACACATTTGGATGAAGATCATCAGAAATGGTTTTCCCCGGGCCACACTGCTTCCCCGAAATAAAGGCAGGTAAGGAGAATGAACTTCACGGAAAACGGGGCGAGGGTGCCATTGAGGTGAGAGACGCGGCGGTAAAGCTTGGCCCTCTTGATGCTGATGGCGGTCACACAAGTGGTGGTGGTGGTGGAGGTGGTGGTGATTATGTTGGTGGAGGTGGTGGTGATTATGTTGGTGGAGGTGGTGGTGATTATGTTGGTGGAGATGGTGATGATTATGTTGGTAATGGTAGTGATTATGTTAGTAGTGAAGGTGGTGGTGGTGGTAATTATGTTGGTAGTGGTGATGGTGGTAATTATGTTAGTAGTGGTGATTATGTTAGTAGTGGTGGTGATAGTGGTGATTATGGTTAAAGTGGTGGTGGTGATTATGTTGGTAGTGGTGGTGTTTATTTTGGTGGTGATAGTGGTGGTGATAATGATGGAAATGTTGGTACTTATGGTGGTAGTGGTGGTGGTGATGTTGGTAGTGGTGTGGGTTGTGGCGATGTTCGTATCCCACCGCTGATTACCAGAAAATGTGGAAACGTTGGATCCACACTTTGGTTGGAGGCGATGTAAGCAGCGGAGCAAATATTGGAGGCGATGTGAGTAGCGGAGTATGTAAAGGCCGGTTAGTTCTACGGATTTACTCTAGTAAATCGTAGCCAGTTATCTTGTCCATAGCCAGCGGAGATCTGCGCCAAGAAGCAAGGCAGTTGACCTCGAAGGTTGAGACGGTTGCCACTACATCAGTTTTTTGTCATATAGAAATATTTACAATGTGACAGAAATAGGTATTTACATGGTTGAGTGATACTCAGTAAGAAATGAAAAATATTTACAATTATGATACATAGAAAGACATGGCATATTTTAATAATACAGTACATGTTGAAAAAAATAAAATATAAAATTAATTCCTTCTGTGGACGTACGCTTCTCAACGGTTGTATCGGGATCACACCAGGTGTCCTAAGGGTCAAGGGTGCGGCTGCTGCAATATACATGACGTATGCTTGATATCTATCTTCTTGTAGTGTGACGTCCTGTGACGTGTAGTTGTGACGTTCTGTTACGTGTAATATATCTTCTTCCAACAGTGGTGGTGGTAGTGATTATGTTGGTAGTAGTGATTATGTTAGAAGTGGTGGTTATGGTGGTAGTATTGGAAATGGTGATGGTAGTGATTATGTTGGTAGTGGTGATTATGTTAGAAATGGTGGTTATGTTGGTAGTAGTGGAAATGGTGGTGGTGATTATGGTGGAAGTGGTGGTGGGGATTGTGATGGAAGTGGAGGTGGTGGTGATGGAAATGGTGGTGGTGGTGGTGGTTATGATGGAAGTGGTGTTGGTGATAATATTGGTAGTGGTGGTGATTATGTTGGTAGTAGTGGTGATGATGGTGATTGTTGATAGTGGTAGTAATTATGATAGAAATTGTGTGGCGTGATGTTGGTAGTGGTGGTGATGGTGGTGATTATGTTGGTAGTGTTGGTGGAGATTATGGTTGAAGTGGTGGATCATATGGTGGAATTGGTGGTGGTGATTATGTTGGTAGTGGTGTTGGTGATTATGTTGGTATTGTTGGTGTCGATTATGATGGAAGTGATTGTGGTATGATATTGGTAGTGGTGGTGATGATTGGTAGCAATTATCTTGGTAGTGATGGTGGTGATTATGGCGAAAGTGGTGGTGGTGATTATGGTGGAAGTGGTGGTGATCCACACCTTGGTAATGGTGTTGGTGATTATGTTGGTATTGTTGGTAGTGATTATAATGGAAGTGGTGGTTGTGGTGGCGATGGTGGTGATTATGTTGGTAGTGGTGGTGGTGATTATGGTGGAAGTGATGGTGATTATATTGGTAATGTTTGTGGTGTTGATTATGGTGGTGGTGGAGATTATAATGCTGATTATGGTGGTGATAGAAGAGGTGGTGGCGTTGGTGGTGATTGTGGTGATA
>NC_134786.1:64857601-64877601 GCF_046742065.1 Oratosquilla oratoria
GTGTGTGTGTGTGTGTGTGTGTGTGTGTGTGTGTGTGTGCGCGCGCGCGCACGCGTTTGTGTATATACTATATATATATATATATATATATATATATATATATATATATATATATATTCATATCCTTCGTCCTCTTCCTTGTTTATTAATTTTTCTTTACATTAACTTCCTCCTCCCACTGATTTAACTTGTGTCACTTTTTTTTATAATGCGTTATTTTCTTAGCTATCTTTTACCTCCTTTATTATTCATTACCTTTTATTAGTCTCTCTTGTTTATTGTTGCTATTTTTCTCCCATTTATTACTTATTACCTCTCTATCTCTCTCCTCTCTGTCTCTTCTCTCTTCTCTCTCCTCTCTCTCTCTCTCTCTCTCTCTCTCTCTCTCTCTCTCTCTCTCTCTCTTTTCCTTCATTCCATGGTAAGTTACTTATTCATTTCACCACGACCCCAGTGCTGTTTCTTTAACTGCTCTCTCTGTTCTTCCTCCTTGTCCCTCGCTCGTCACTTGCTTCTCACCCTTTTCAGCTTCCTCGTTCCTTCCTTTCTTTTGTTTTGATTTTCTTTTCTTTACTTCTCCTCCCCTTCTTGCTCTTCCCGGATCCACACGTCTTTTTTCTTCCCTTCTCGTATTCCTTTCATTTTACGACGTCTGTCTCGTGTCTCGGTCTTCCATTGCCTTTCTTCCCTTCCACCTAGATAACTCCCGTTCTCTTTCTCCCCACTTTTATTTCTTTCTTTTTCCTTTCGTTTTTCTTTGTATTCCCCTGTCTCCCGGTTCTCTTTCCCCCCCCTCTCTCTCTCTCTCTCTCTCTCTCTCTCGCTCTCTCTCTCTCTCTCTCTCTCTATATCTCTACTTTTTCTTCGTCTCCCTTTACCGCTTGTCCTCTCCCAATTCCTACTTCTCCTCTCCCCTCCCCATTCCTCTCTTACTCTCTCCTCTCTTCCGTTTCATCCTCTCCCTCTTGCTGTTCTTTTCGCCACATTTCATCTCCTTTACTCGCTCCAATTTCCAATATCTCCTTCCCCTCTTCTCAACCACTCCTCTTCCTCTGCTCTTCCTTTCCTCCTCCTCCTCTCTCTTTTCTTCTCTCGCTTCCTCTCTCTTTTCTTCTCTCGCTTCCTCTCTCCCTTCTTATCTTCCTTCTTCTCCCCTTCCTCTGTCCATTCCTCTCTTGCTCCCTCTACCTCTCTCTTCCTCTGTCCACTCCTCTCTTGCTTATTCTCTTCCTTCCTCTCCCCTTCCTACGTCCATTTCTGTCTTGCCCCCCTCTCTCTCTTCCTCTGTCGATTCCTCTCTCCCTTACTCTCGTTCTCTCCCTTCTTTCGCTCCCTCTTTCCCTTCCTCTCTCCCTTCCCCTCTCACTTCATCTCTCGCTTCCTCTCTATTCTTCTCTCCAGTCCTCTCTGCATCACTTTTTTCTTCTTTTTTCCCGTCCCTATTCCTACTCCTCTTTTCTTCTTTTTCATCTCTTTCATCTCCCGTTACGTCTCCCCATTCCGTTTCCTTTTCGCCTCTTTTTTTTCTCTTTACGTTTTTCTTTTCCGTCTCGTCTCCCTCCTCTCGTTTCTTCCCTCCCTCTCCTCTCTTCCCCTCGTCTCTCCACTCCCCTCCTTTCCCCTCTTCTTTCCCCTCAGCCGTACCTTATATTCTCCCTTTCACATACTGCTGTCTGTCTTCCCCTACCCTCTCCTCCTCCTTTCCTTTCTCTTTCCCTCCCTCCCTCTCTTACCTCCATCCCATTCTTCCCTCCCTCTCTCTTTTCCTCTCTTCATCCCCTCCTCCCTCCATCCCTCCCTCATTCACTCACTCACTCACTCCCTTCTCTCCTTTCTCTCCTTTCTCTCCTTTCCACTCTTCCCTCCCTTTGTCTCTTCCTCCATCTTCTTCCCTCCCTACGTCTCTTCCTTCCTTCACCTTTTCTCTCCCTCCCTCTCTTCCTTCCCTTCACCATTTCCTACCTCAATCTCTTCCTTCGCTTCATCCTTTCCACCCTTCCCTCCCTTCTCCCTCCCTCCCCTCCCTCTCTCCCTACCTACCTCTCTCTCGCTGGCGGCACCTTTGGATTGACTCTTCGATTGTGTTCCCTCGATCATTTTGAAAACTCCATATTGGAAACTTGCCTCCTGCCTGCCTGCCTGCCCGCCTGCCCGCTCCGCACTTTTCTCTGACTTTTCTCACCGCCATCCTCCAATTTAGGCCACTCCACACTCGCTTCTATATCACTCCTCACAACTCCACTACAACTCCTCCTCCTCCTCCTCCTCCTCACCTCACCTCACTCGTCCCCTTTCCCTTCCCATTTAGCAATTTTTTTCCACCTTTCCACTGAGCGCCATCCTCCCCATTGTGTCACTCTTCATTTCTTTCGACCCTTCTACTATTTCTCCTCTTTATATTTCTCTTTCCCCCCCACTGCTCTCTCCCTTCACTCCCTTCTATCCCCTTCATTCCGCCCCCTTCTAAACTACAATTATACCTTTCCCCTTCCTTTTGCCACTTCCCGTTTTTTAATTCTGGTCGGTATGGGTTCTAGTTCCCTCTGCCCCAATCCTATTAATTCTGACCCCCATGCCAATCACTCTTTTTACATATTTATTTATATATCTGTTTGTTCTTTTTTCTTATTTCTTATTTTCTTAACTTTCCTCCCCCATGACCAGTTTAACCAGTTCCCCGTTTTTATATATTTATTTATGTATATGCATGTTGTTTTTTTATTTTCTTAACTCGCCTCCCCCCCAACGTTAATTTATCCTTTTCTTTCACTGTACCCCTTGGACCCTCGTCCACATCCCGGCCACAGTCCTGACTCCCTTTCCTTATTAACTTGTGTCTTTCAACAGTCTGTGTTTATAAGCCCTCGACGTGTCACTTAGTCTTCTTCTCAGTATAACTCGGTTCTCCAGGATACGCCACACGATACTCCACAATACTCCATTCTTTTGATGTATGTAAAAAAGAATAGAGTGATAGGGTGGTAAGTTAAACGCAGAGAACTCCTGGAGTTTTATTACTGACGTTTCGTCCTCACCAGGTCTTCTTCAGAGTACATACAAATGGAGAGAATTCAACATCTTATATACTCCAGCCGAAGATTACCCCGTTCTTTCGCGGTCGACCTCACACCTCCCACCTCTCCGTTCAGCTTCGCGAAAAGGGAGAGCTGCTTGGTACTTCGCGACCGCGGAAGAACGGGGTAATCTTCGGGTGGAATAGATAAGGTGTTGGTTTCTCTCTACTTATGTGTACTCTGAAGAAGTCCTGGTGAGGACGAAACGTGAGTAATAGAACTCCAGGAATTCTCTGCGTTTACCTCACCACTCTACCACTTCATTCTTTGTCTTTGTCTCTTTATATTTCGTGTATGATTATCGTGTTTGATCGTGGGATCCAGTAGTGTTTCTTTTTTCACTTCTTTTGTTTCTTACTTTTTTCTTATTTTCTTTCTTTTCTTTTTTCTTTTTTCTTTTTCTTTTTATCTTTATTTATTTTTATTTTTTTTCCTCCTTTTGTTTTCTTTTGTCCTGGCCACCCATCCATGTCTACATATCCAGCCTTCCACTCGACCTCTAAACTACAGTTGTTTTCCTCGTTGTGCCGCGCTCCCCAAATTCTGTAAATCCCACTTTAACTTGACTGAAATTTGACTTGTTTACACCTGCTTCTCGTCCGGAATGCCAGAAACTCCCTCGCCCTTCATAGGCACTACCATTACCCACTATCCACAACCAACGCCACCAGACACCACTACACAGAACCCACCATCACCACCCCACACGAACAAACACCCCCACCCTATACCAACAAACACCACCACTACCACCACCGCCATCAGACATCACTATACACCATCATTACCCACTACCCACCACCAGCGCCACCACCACCACCACCAATAGACTCCATCACCAAATACCACCACCACCACACTATATATTTCCCTTTCTGGGAACCCGTCATGTACTGTGTAAGTACATGCCTCTCGTGCCTTTCCTTCCTACGCAAGACGAACACTCCCACCTTGACCATATCATCAACTCTCCCTCTTTCTTCTCCCCACTCGTCTTCGTTGTGTCTCCCTTCTGCTCACTCCCACCCCCTCCTGCTCCCACCTTCTCCCTCCTCCTCAAACGTCCTTTCTTGGCTGCTCATTCCTCCTCCTCCTCTTCCACAAACTTTCGTCACCCCCTCTTCCCCATTTCCGTTCCTCCCCCATAGTTCCCAAAGTCTGTAGCTACCCATTCCCCATCACCTCAGGCTCCGGTCCTAATACCCCACCCACACCAGTCCCCCCAGAAAACCCGTCCCCTGGACCCCAGGTCAACAACTCCCTAGACTTCTAGCCATCTAGTCCCTTAGCTCTCCAGCACTCTGTTCCCCAGCTCCCTAGCCCCAAACCCCCAGCTCTCAGCCCCCAAACTCCTCAGCCTCCACAAGCTCCCCACTCTTCTAGTCCCCTGCCTCCACAAGCTCTCCAATCTTCCAGCCCCCATAAGCTCCCCAGACTTCCAGCCCCCAGCCTCCACAAGCTCTCCAGCTCCCCAGTTTTCTAGTCCTTGGCCCCCAGTTCCCCAGTCTTTCCGCCAACTCAGTCTCCCAGCCTCCACAAGCTCCCCAGTCTCTGTCTCCCAGCCTCCACAAGCTCCCTAGTCTCTCAGTCTCCCAGCCTCCGCAAGCTCCCCAGTCTCCCAGCCTCCACAGGCTTCCCAATATCTCAGTCTCCCAGCCTCCACAGGCTTCCCAATATCTCAGTCTCCCAGCCTCCACAATCTCTCCAATCTCTGTCTCCCAGCCTCCACAAGCTCCCCAGTCTCTCAGTCTCCCAGCCTCCACAAACTCCCTAGTCTCTTAGTCTCCCAGCCTCCACAAATTCCCCAGTCTCCCAGCCTCCTCAGGCTTCCCAATTTTTCAGTCCCCCAGCCTCCACAATCTCCCCAATCTCTCAGTCTCCCAGCCTCCACAAGGTCCCCAGTCTCTGTCTCCCAGCCTCCACAAGCTCCCCAGTCTCTGTCTCCAAGCCTCCACAAGCTCCCCGGTCTCAGTCTCCCATCCTCCACAAGCTCCCCAGTCTCTCAGTCTCCCAGCCTTCACAAGCTCCCCAGTCTCTCAGTCTCCCAGCCTCCACAAGCTCCCCAGTCTCTCAGTCTCCCAGCCTCCACAAGCTCCCCAGTCTCTCAGTCTCCCAGCCTCCACAAGCTCCCCAGTCTCTCAATCATCCAGCCTCCACAAGCTCCCCAGTCTCTCAATCTTCCAGCCTCCACAAGCTCCCCAGTCTCTCGGTCTTCCAGCCTCCACAAGCTCTCCAGTTTCTCACTCTCCCAGCCTCCACAAGCTCCCCAGTCTCTCAGTCTCCCAGCCTCCACAAGCTCCCCAGTCTCTCAGTCTCCCAGCCTTCACAAGCTCCCCAGTCTCTCAGTCTCCCAGCCTCCACAAGCTCCCCAATCTCTGTCTCCCAGCCTCCACAAGCTCCCCAGTCTCCCAGTCTCCCAGCCTCCACAAACTCCCCAGTCTCTCACTCTCCCAGCCTTCAAAAGCTCCCCAGTCTCTCAGTCTCCCAGCCTCCGCAAGCTCCCCAGTCTCCCAGTCTCCCAGCCTCCACAGGCTCCCCAGTCTCCCAGTCCCCCCAAGCAATACGGCAGCCGCGGTTTATGACCTATCACAAGACACAGCTGCTGCTACGGGCCACAACCACAGCGAAGGGGGGAGGGGGAGGGGGAGGGGGATCGAAGATCATCTCACTGGTGGTGGTGGTGGTGGTGGTAGTAGGTGATGCTAGTTGGAACGGTGACGATGGTTATGGTGTGGTTTGTGGTTTGTGATGGTGGTAGAAGGATGGTTCCAGTGTAGGGTATGCATCCTTTCATTAGGATGTGGAAACGATGTGGTTACGTTGGCAGAGCAAGTGTGACGGATTTGGTGTGTTGGTAGATTGTTGACAGCATGGTGGGAGTTGGAGTACCAACGCCTTGTAAAAGAAAAAAAAGAAAAAAACATTCGGACCTCCTTTTAAGGGGTTCCGTTTCCCATATGAACACCCTTACCAGGACTTTCTAGCGTGGGGAAAAAGGCCCTTAAACTTCCCCCTGAAGGTCTACTTCATGTTCCTGAATGGCGCTTCCGCATCCCTACAAGAACCCTCTGTGCCTCGGAAAACCGTTTCCAGGACATCAACCTACATTACATATCCTACTACAGGGTGACGTCATCGGAGGTGTGCTGGTCTCCAATGCGCTTGGATGTGGGTTCGAAACCCGCACTCCACTCCAATTCCCAGTTGCAGGGACTGTTAGTTACCGGCGCCAACAGGGCAAAGGAGGCTTCGGCCGCAGCTACTCCCAGTCGTATGGGGTTAGAAACCCGAAGAATCACCGCGTGACGTCAGTAAGGACACTCAAACTAAAATCCCCGAGTTCATACAAGGGATGTCGTGCCTATCCACCTCGCAGAGCGTGTAATGGCTGAACTCTTGAGAAATAGTCTTCATTAAGACTGTACTTAATGACCCTTTCGGTGCGCTAATGGTCTTTTTATTTTTTGTTGTGCCTAACGCCATATGGTATTGTTCAATTAGGATGACCTCGCTGTTCTTAAGAGGTTCAGTATCTTTCCAATCACTCCCCCCTCCCCCATTTCACTCCCTCCCCTCCCTCTCCCTCCTCCTCCTCACTCTTCCTCCTCCTCCTCACTCTCCTCCTCCTCTCCCTCCTCATCATCTCCCTCCTCCTCATCTCCCTCCGCCCACTGAGTTTCCCATTCGAGGAGATATGCAGACTTCGCCGGTGAACAAGAGGAAAGCATTTAGTGGTGAGATGGTAGTTTGCTTATTGGGGAAGGGGTAGATAGTTATTACCACGCCCCTCTCGATATTGGTTTTGCGGTTAAAAATGGATTTAGTGTCATTTGTGTTAATGTGTTAATGGTAGCTGCCTTGATGACACTTCCGGTTCGACTGCGCAATGCTAGTGGCATTAACAGTTCTCTCTCTCTCTGTGTCTCTCCCGTTCTCTGTCTCTCCCTCTCTGTCCCTCACTCTGTCTCTTCCTCTCTGTCTCTCCCTTTGCCTCTCTCTGTGTCTCTCCCTCTCTTCCTCTCTGTCTCCTCTCCCTTTGCCTCTCTCTTCTTCTCTGTCTCCTCTCCCTTTGCCTCTCTCTGTCTCCCTCTCTCTCTCTCCCACCCCTCTCTCTCTCTCTCTCTCTCTCTCTCTCTCTCTCTCTTTTCTTTTCTTTACTAACGTTGCATAGGAGTTGGTTTTCAGCTTGTAGGTTTGACAGTATTTTTTTTACTCCAATGGTAAATTCAATTTTCTGTTTAGTACAAACTCCTAAAGGTGAACAGTGGCAGGAGAACTTTTTTGTTCTAGTTGAGGGGAGGAGGGGGGAGGGGAGGGTGGGGGAAGAGGATGGTGGAGGGGAGGAGGAGTGTGGAGGGGAGGGTGGGGGAGGAGAGTGGAAGGGAGGGGAGGTGAGGGTGGAGGAGGAGGAGGGTGGAGGGGAGGGGATGGTGGAAGGGGATTGAAGGAAGATGTCGCTATCACAGAAAGAGGAAAAGGAGTAGGTTGGCCTCTCGTGCACATAACCACCAGCAGTTGCTTGGTCGCAGCATATGATGCTAATGGAGTCAGCATGACCAACATACCACACGAGTTATTGGTCATAAAAGTCCAAGGCCAGGCCAAAGGGACGCCTGGTACCGAGTTGTGCCGGTGTCACACTATGCGGCGGGGCCGGATGCGGCCAAGTTATGTTTGCAAGTTCAAATAGCTTAATGAAATCACCTGGCGATGGACCACCATCTCCTCCTGGTTAAAGTATTGTCGTAAGCTTTCGAGTCTGATGACTTATGAAGCTCCTTAAGTGAGTTCGTTTGAGTAAAAACGACTTAGGTTACAATATTTTATCTTTCGAATCTCCAAATGTCCAATCTCCTTTGCATCATATATGGAGAAGCTGAATAATGAACTAAGAGAAGTGGAACCTATGCGAATATTAGACACATTGTTGAATTGTAGACTGAGGGAATTCTAGGTAACTGTACGCAAAGTAGTATTTCAGTTAAAGTACCGCAGTCATTAACTGGTACTAAAGAAGATGGAAGATCGAGTTAGTTAGAAGTTTGTATGATTAGCCGACCACCATCTTTTTTTTTTCAACTTTCATATTTCTGCTGCTCTTTTAAATATGTTGATAAGAAAATTAGGTTTGTGCTTATGCATGAGATGCAACGGTGAGTGTTGAATACATTAATGGATGTATAATTAATGGATGTATAAATACACAGCTAACAAGAAGTACACTAACGCTTTTGCTTGATGTGTGTGTGCGCGCGCGCGCTTGTGTGAGTGTGTGTGTGTGTGTGCGCGCGCGCGCTTGTGTGTGTACAGTATACATGAAGATTCTTTCCGGTTTGCTTCGAGTTTTTTCTTAATTGAATAAAATCGTTTGGGTGTTAACTAAAATAAATATTGAATTTGTAGCGAGATGGAGGGGTTTTCTTATCTGAATAAAATCACTTGGCGGCAACTAAATAACTAAAGTTGTAAAGCGCAACTATACGGTTTACTTACACTAATATATATATATATATATATATATATATATATATATATATATATATATATATATATATTTGCAAAACTTTATTTCTTCATTTGCAGTAACAACGCTTATACAAGGAGCATTCGACGGCGTAGGTGGAAGAAATATATAATGAGGCAAAGTTCAGCCCTCGGGTACAGTCGAGGACCCTTGTCATGGGAGAGAGAACAAAAGAAAGAAAGAGACAGAAAGGAACAGAAAAAAAAAAAAACGAAAAAAGGAAATGGAACAAAAAAGAAAAAAACATGAAAGAAAGAAGGAAAGATCGAAATAAGAGAATGAATGAACGAATGAAAGAAACGAATCAGTTTGGGCTCCTTACAGAACTCCGTAACAACCCAAGACTTCAATGCTTACGGGAAACCGGGCGAAGAATCGTCACACAAAATCTCGAAGTTGTTCGACCACCGTTGAGGTCAGCGAACCAGTTTTGGGCTCTGCCCACGCCATGGTGGGGGGTGGGGGGTGCTGTCTTAGACGTCCACGTCTGCAACTCCTCTCTCATTATGTAGTTGTACGTCGCTTCCTTCTCCCACGTGTATACAGCCAGACCTCTGGAAGCATGTCTAATGACACCAGCAGCTGCTTGTCCGCCTTGGACAGCTGCCTCTACCTGTGGGTGACTTGGAAGTCCGGGCTTATCGCCGCTTGCAGCTGGTTGACGTTTCTCTCCTCGAGGACGGTTTTGTAAAGGAAAGATGGCCGTGGTGGCCAGCTGTGCCCGTGCTATTTTTGCTGAATGAAGCAGTTGCCTTTGTATGGACTGGGTTCTCTCTCTCTCTTTCTCTCTCTTTTCTCTTTTATTTATTTATCTCCATCTACTTGTATTTACTTGTATTTATTTGTTTTTGCTGAATGAAGCAGTTGCCTTTGTATGGACTGGGTTCTCTCTCTTTCTCTCTCTCTCTCTCTCTTTTCTCTTTTATTTATCTCCATCTACTTGTATTTAGTTGTATTTATTTGTTTTGTTTATTTGTATATTTATATATTTCTTTTATTACTATTTTTATTATTATTTTTATAGCAACACTTCGTCTCCAGCGTAGTGGGTTTTAGTTGTGCTTAAAGAAATAATTATTTGCATAACTAGAACATGCTAGAGAGACTGCTGTTTTCATTTGTTTTATTGGTTTATTTATGTATTAATTTATCATTTATTTCCTAATGTATAAATGAAGATCTTGACTATTATTCCACATATTTCGAACGTGTATATGGGTTTTTATGTGCATGTATATTGAGACACTTATATTTATATAATATACTTCTTAAATATTTGTTAAAAATTATGCGTATATACAGAGGTAATAGAGTATGTACTCGTATACACACAATATTTTTTACTGATTGTTTAAACATTATTGTTGATACATTCAAATACCTTCCCCCTTGTTTTATTTCATTTGTGGTTCTTTTTCATCTCCCTTCTTTATTCCATCCTTTCATCGCAGCCCCATAGGCCTTCAGTATTACATTCATCTTGAGTGTGTTTTCTTCTTTCTTTTGTTCGTTTCTCGCTTCTCCTTTGTTCCTTTCCAACCTTTTAACTTCCTCCCCCTCCCCCTTTTTTTTTTTTTTTTTCATTGTTCCTCGTCATACCTTCCGTTCTTCCTCCCTCATTTCTTTCATCCATTCATCAACTTCCTTGTGACTTCTACACTTTTTTTTATCACTTATTATCCTTTGTTCCTTTCCAACCTTTTAACTTCCACCCCCCCCCTCTCTCTCTCTCTCTCTCTCTCTCTCTCTCTCTCTCTCTCTCTCTCTCTCTCTCTCTCTCTCTCTCTCTCTCTCTCTCTCTCTCTCTCTCTCTCTCTCTCTCTCTCTCGTCCTACCTTCTGTTCTTCTTCCTCTTGCATTTCTTTCCTCCGTTCATGAACCTCCTTGTGTGTCTTCTACCCTCTTTTATCACTTATTATACTTATTACCCTTCCTAAGCCTCTCATTTGTTGTACACGCCTCTCTTCCCCTCTCACTTGGGAATGAGGAAGTTACTTTCCTTTCTCGTATGGCCCCGAAGCTGAAAAAGCTCACCCAGTTAGTGTTCGTTTATTGTTCTCCCCGATCCCCCACGAGCGTAAGCAGTTCTCCTTTCTGCCCTAGGGGAGGAAGTGTTGTCGAGTATACCTGGCCGTATCCGTGGGGTACTTAACCGGGTACTTGGGACCTGTACCGGAGACCTTACGAGTCCGTCCAACACATTACGAGCTCTCTCTCTCTCTCTCGCTCGCTCTCTCGCTCTCTTTCTCTCTCTCTCCTTTTTTTTTTTTTTTTTTTTTTTTTTTTTGTCGACCACGTCAGGTTTCCTTTGAAGACTTAAGCTCATTTCACACTTACCGACTTTTTTCGCCGTGCGCCGTTCACGTCACGACGTCGTGCTCTAAAATAATCATGGATATCTATAGACACTTTCACACGTCACGACCCCATCTGAAAGCGCTCATAGACACCCATTGTTATTTGAGAGCACGACGTCGTATTGTTGACGTGGCACGGCGGAAAGTCGATACGTGTAAAACGAGCCTTACTTGTTATTTTAGTTTCTCAACACAAGCCGCTTCTTCGTGAAGAATTCTTGGATCTGGCGAAAGTATGAAACTGTGAAATTCGACGCTCTCTCTCTTTCTCTCTCTCTCTCTCTCTCTCTCTCTCTCTCTCTCTCTCTCTCTCTCTCTTCTCTTTTATTGCCAATACGTCCCTATCCTCCTCTTCCCGAAATCTTATGTTTTGTTTACTTTACATTTTGTTTCCCATGTCTCCACCTATCTTTTTCTGTATCATCTCCTCATTTCCTCCTAGTTCTCTTCACTTAAGCTTTCTCCTCGTCCTCCCTTGTATCTCTCTCTCTCTCTTCCTCTCTCTCTTTCTCTCTCTCTTTCTCTATCTCCCTCTCTCTCTATTTCCCTCTCTCTCTACCCCCCTCTCTCTCTCTCCCCCCCTCTCTCTCTCTCTCTCTCTCTCTCTCTCTCTCTCTCTCTCTCTCTCTCTCTCTCTCTCTCTCTCTCTCTTTCTCTTTCTCCACCCATCCTCACATCCCATTCTTTTATCCCTTCCCTTCAGTTTCCTTCCGCCAACCCCAGTTTCTTATCCATTCTTTCGCTTGCTTTTCTGTATCTTCCTTCATTCTCGGTTTCCTCCTTTTCTGAATATTCATTCTCCATTTTTTCATCTTCTTTCTCAGCTTCAGTTGTCATTTTTTTCTATTTTTCGTATTTTTTCGTCCATCTTAAAAGCACAACACATCATCAGGAGAACATAATCTCCTGGTATTAGCAATGATAAACCCATAAAGGAAATGAGAGAGAGATAGAAAGAGAAAGATACGGAGAGAAAAAGAGGAAGAGAGAAAGAAAGAGGAGGGATAGGGAGAAAAGGGGGGAGGAATGGAAGGGGAGGACAGCAACTGGGAAAAGGGGCAAAGAATATATAAAGAAAACGGAAATGTGGGGATATACTTGGAGTATATTTTATTAGTAGTTGTATATACTTGGAGTATATTTAGTTGTACATACTTGGAGTATATTTAGTTATACATACTTGGAGTATATTTAGTTGTACATACTTGGAGTATATTTAGTTGTACATACTTGGAGTATACGGTGTTACCCGTCATCTGATTGAATTCTTCTGACACCAGTGAGGATATGTTGGCTTAGAAAGATGGTCGCAAGTGGATGTTTATTTACTTATTATTATTATTATCATTATTATTATTACTATTATTATTATTATTTTTTTTTTTCGTTTGTCGCTTCACCAATCATTATCGTCTTTTGACCTTGATGGCATTATCCTTCACTCCCTCCAACCCTTCACTTCCCTTTCACTCCCCCGTACTCCCATCTTAACTTTCCCTTTGCGCTCCCCTTACTCTCTCTTTACTTATCTTTCAGTCCCCATGAGTCCCTCTTTACTCTCCTTTCAGTCTCCCTTCACTCCCCTATACTCCCACCCTCACTCTCTCTTTACTCCCCCTTCACTCCTTCTTCACCTCTCTTCATCACCCTTTAATCCTCCACTCCCTCTCCACTCCCTCTTCACCTTCCTTCACTCTTCTTTACTCTCCTTTCACTCCCTCTTCATTCTCCGTTGACGGCCCCTTCACTCCCCCATTCACTCCCTTCACTCCCTCTTCACTCTCTTTACTCTCCCTGTACTCCCCCTTCACTTCCCCTTCACCTTCCTTCACTCCCTCTTCATTCTCCATTTACGGTCCCTTTACTCCCCCATTCACTCCCTTCACTCCTTCTTCACTCCCTCTTCACTTCATTCTCATTTCCCCAATACTCCCCCATCACTTCCTCCTCACTCACCCATCAACCCTACCTCAGTCCACTTTCACCCCTTCCCCATTAGGCTTTGTTCACACTAGCGGTTTCAATCGCCGCGGTTTGAAATGCTGCGGTTCAGTTCAGTGCAAGTCATTGGAGGCGTACACACACAACCGCGTAGTTTTCTCTTGACTATGCGGTACGGTGCGGTTTCCGCGCTGTTCAAACCGCTAATGTGAACAGAACATGGCCATATTCCACATTCAACTATTTCGTGAAGCTCATATTTTTCAGAATTGAAAGTTTCATAAACAGAATATTTTGTTAAAATTAAACCGTTTCTTATCACCAGTCAGTGTTTCTGGGATAAGATCAAGATAAAATGAGCCTACGCCAGGAGGCGCTGAGTAGCCATTGCCCTATGATGCGTTCTAAAGACTGTTGGGGCAGGTAGCATTCACTGCTAGGAATCGGGGAGGAGTGCGGGATTCGAACCTACATATGAGCGAATACGAGACCTGCACACTTCCGATGACCTTGAAAAAAAAAAAAAATTATGTATAGTGACAAAAACATGACATGCTTTCCTGAAGAAGAAAAAGAAGACGACGGCGAAGAAGAAGAAGAAGAAGACTAAGAAGAAGAAAAATAACCACGTCATTGCTGGAGCCTGTTATTTCTTCGTCACAGAAAGGATTTCCTCATGTTTTGCCTCTTAAGTGACTGCCGTTGGCTCACGCTCTGGTAGAGACTACTTGGAACGGCCCTGCAACGGGAGGACGGAAGCTGAAGGCAATGGACTTTTGCCCGACGCTCTACCTGCATGGCCGTGCGCAAGAACTTCTCTCTTTTATTGCTGCAATCAGCGGAAACGTTCCTGGGTATGGGGGAAAGAAAGAAAGGTTGAGAGAGATGGATAGAAAGAGAGGGAGAGAGAAAGAAAGAGGAGAAAACAAGGGGAGAGAGAAAGGGAGGGAGGAGAAAAAAGGGGAAGAGAGAAAAGGGAGGAGAGAAAGAGGGAGAGAGGGAGGAGAGAGTGGGGGAATGGGGAGGGAGGACAGTTTCAGGGAAAGAGGGACAGGAGTATATAAGGAAAACAGGGATGAGGGGAATGGGAGTGAGGAAGGTAGAGGACAAGAAGGACAAGGAAACATAAAGAAGAGTACGAGATAGTTGGGCTGGGATACGCAGAATATAGTGCATAAATGATTGGTTAATTCGGTTTAACATCAGTAACTCTCCCTATCAGGAGGCTAGAACTATGTGCCTCACAGAGGAATTTGTAGCGTGAAATTTAATGAACCATGCCCTTGGTCCAACTCGCTGGTGGCAAGGTTCGAACTGCCGTCACCTCGAACTCCGCCGCAAGTAGCAACGCTCTAACCCGCTCGACCAGCGAGTATGCACTGTATAGATATATATTTCAATAGTCTTAAGGAAACTGGAAAATGTGGAGGTATTATGTGTGAGATTGAGAGAGGAAAGAGAAAGGAGGAGATGAAAGAGACGGACTAGAAGTATTGAACGGTGGAATTGTGGGGTTAGCGAAAGATCATGAACGTTGAAATGGAGAGAATGAAATATGAGGGATGGGATCTCTGAGGCAAGTGTCAGTGATGGAGAGGAAAGTAGATCGAGAGGTGCAGCCGGTGTCTCCAAGGAGCAGCCAATTCTTATGAGGATTCTTCAAGTCATACTTTCCTCCCCAAACTCCTCTCTCTTTGTCTTCCCCCCACAAACGTCACCCCCCACCCCCCACCTTCTTCCTTTTTATTTCCTTTGCAAAGTCCCTTCTCCTTGGCCTTTTTCAGTTACTCTTTGTGTGTGGAGGTGCGTACGTGAGTGCATGTATGTGTGTGTGTGTCTGTGTACATTTGTGGTTGAGCGTGTGTCTAGGCATGCGTTCGTTCGTGCGTGCTGTCATGTACATATGGGTGAAATTGGAAGAAAAAATCGTGGAATGGTAATTTGAGGTAGTCATTCGTATACCAGGTCTCAGATGGGGGCTTGCTAGTTTAGTCCTTTTTTATTCAATTTCTTTGGTCTTTAGTTTATCTTGACGCATATATTGTTAGTCAATGTCTAGCCAGTCGGAGTATTTGTTTGTCATAATGATGCTCAACTAGCACCACCTTGTGTGAGGCGTCAACTTTTTTCATTGTCTTTGAATTGGATTATTTGTAGTTTGTGTAGTGTACTGTGTTATTCTTATCTTGTAGACCTTTTGTTCTGCGTTGAAGAACAATGTTCTAAATGTTTCCTCCCAGTCTTGCTGTTTTCTTTTAATGTAATCACGGCTCCGAGGACTTACGGCTCTGTGGTTTTATACGTATTTTCATGTCTGGCGGTATAGGTAAGACACCCTGACCTGCTGAAGGGCATCTCTTATAACCTTCTGTTGCATTTCCCTGCGGGAATGTCTTCACCAGCCTCCACGGCGTCTGTCGGCGTCCTGACCTCGCAATGGTGACCCATTTCGTTCTTGGTAGTATATTTTTTATCTCTAGTAAAGTTTATAGTGTGGCGAAGGAAGCATGTGGGGGTTAAAGCATGTACATATGGTACGGTTTGTATTTGGTATAGTACGTTGTTTATTACTTCGACATTGTGTGTGTGTGTGTGTGTTTTAAGTGCAACCGTATATATATATATATATATATATATATATATGTATATTATAAATGTATATATATATATATGTATATATATACACACACAAACACACACACACACACACACACACACACACACACACACGTACATATGTATTACAAATGATGTATGTAGGTCATATTCTGTGGTAATAAAATCTAAAACTTTGTGTGATGTGCACATGGGCATAAATGCAATTCTCTTAAAGGGATTTGGCCCGTGGCCATTCCTTGTTTGTTTGTTTGTTTGTTTGTTTGTTTGCTTCAGAGATGTGTTTCCCTTTGGAAGCTAGCTGGGGGGTCTACAAAACTCTTTTGGGACTTGTGGGGTTAAGTTCGACGGTTAACATAATTGCAAAAGATTCTAATATTAACAAAGTTAATTTGCGAGGTTTCTTGGATGACTCCATAAAAACGCACATTAAATATTTAATGTTTGTGTCTTGCAAGTAAAACGAAGGTTTCTCTCGCCACGGTCAGGTCTAGTGAGACATGTAAGTAAGAAATAATAAAAAAAAAATAGTACAATATTATCATTAATTTTTTGTTGTTATCTTTATTATTATTATCATTACTGTAAATAAAATTTTCTTTTAATCGTTTCAGTATTCATCTTGTTACAGAGAGAAACTGTGTTTTGTAATTTTTATATTCTTAATTAAGGTCTAGAATATACACTCAAATTATTGTAAATATTAAATTCTCGGAGAAAAGTGGAAAGAGCAACATTGGGAGTTAGCTAGGCATATCGAAAGAAGGGAGAGGCAAGTAGCATTATAGGTAATTACATAGTTATTTTGTATATATAATTCCTCAGCACTTGAGAGAGAGAGAAAGAAAGAAAGAAAGAAAGAAAGAACAATATCCTTGGTGTAAAACTTCGCTAAGAACATAAGGAAGTACATATCCAATCGAGATCGTGTTCTGGTAGAAAAGAAATGTGCCCTGAAAAATATTACACACACACACACACTCACTCACTCACTCGGTGGCGCGGTTGGTAGAGTCTCAGACTGTCACTACGGCGATCCGTGTTCGAATCCTGCCCAGGGCTGAAATAATATCAGTATCGCTGCGCTTCGAGTCGTTACTCCAACTCTCGTGGGCGGAGAATTGTGTGTGTGTGGGGGTAAGGTCATAGCATTACCCATAGATCGGTCATACGAGGTCTGAGTTCTCTTCCGGGAGGGAAATAGCTGTCGATCACGAATCCAACACGTGATCCAACGACCAAGACCAAGGTGAATACACACACAAACACACATACACACACAAACACACATACACACACACACACACATACACACACACACACACACACACACAAAAATCGGGTAACAAGAGTCTGGAAGGCAAAGCTGGGTCAGGGCAGTTTGGGTCCATCGTTTACGCGGAGCTGGAACTCCAGCTGATTCTGTGTACCCTCTGCGCCACTAATTAATTCGCGTATAAACTGCTAATTGCAGACTCAGCAACGATCAGGCCCTTCTCTAATTACTCCCCGGCCAAGGATATGTCTCACGGAAACGTCATACAGTCTTCTACATTTACTCCCCACCCCCAACTCCTACTCCCCCCCCCCAAGATACACCTTCTTCCCCTCCTCTCCCTAATCCTCTCTTTCGCGCCATCTTCACGCACCTCCCCACCTCCTCATCCTACACCTCTTTCCTTCCCCATTATCTTCTCTCTCCCTCCTCTTCCTCCTCTCCCTACTCTCCTCCCATCTCCCCCTCTCTCCCCCTCCATATATCTCTCTCACCCCACCTTACCTCCATTTTCTCCATTGCTCCATACTATTCTTGTAATGTGGAGGAACATCTTGATCAACTTTCTTTATCAGTGTAGAAAAATTACCACATACGTATTAATATGCATGAACCCTTAACCATGCAAAAGCATGTACATACACAAACACATACATACATGCATACACATGTACACACAAACATGAACCCACAAACACGCATCCACATGCATAAACATGTACACACAAAAATACACACACAAACATGTACACACGAATAATCACACAGACACAAACACACACACACACATGCATGCATGCAAACACACGCGTATGATAAATGAATACAATTGAGTTTTTTCATTAATGTAGTCCAGGTTACTGTCTTGTACGCTGTCATACCGAGGTTGTGGGTGAGAGGGGTGGAGGTGGGGTGAGGGAGAGAGGTGGTAGTGGGGAGGGGATGAAGGTGGATGGAAGAAGGTAGGTGGATGTGGTGAGGGGAGTTGTGGAGGTGGATAGGCCGCTTCATATTGGTCAACGATGCCCACAATATGGCAATATCTGTGATGGGAAACTGATGGTTTTGCGTGGCAGCAAACTAACAAACAAACAAACAACAGACCAATCAAATCGTCTAAACAGTCAACCAACAAACAAACTAACTAACCAATAACCTAACCCAAAAAGCTAACCAGCCAGCGAGCCAACCAGATAACCAACAGACTGTGCAACTTCAGACCAACCCAGCTGAACACACAGCCTCCAACCAACCGTTTGGAAAGGTTGCCATACAAGTAACTAACTATCCTGTCGACCAAATAATTAACCAGCCAGCCAGGCCCGGGAGTGTTGGGGGCTGTGGCAGTTGTGGACTTTCCTTACTTTGATATAGTTTGTGCACCAAGGCACAGCGTTGATACGAAGGGGAATAACAAAGGAAAGAATGTCTGTAGAGAAAGATAAATAGAGAGAGAAGGGTGAGAAAAAGGGGAAAGAGAGGAAGTAGAAAGAACGGGAGAGGGGTGAAAAAGAGGGGTAGAGAGTGAGAGGTAGAGAGTAGGAGATAGCGAGATTAGAGTGAGAGATAGTGTGTGTGGAAGGGTAATGGCTGTCGATCACGAGTCCACCGTGTGACCCAAAGACCATGATGAAACCCAAGTGACAGAGTTGCACGACGTCCAAATTTAGGAGATAGTGTCCCAGTTTTTCTCTCTCTCTTCCGATTGGGGACAGCCCCCCCCCCCTTTTTTTGTTTTTTTAAGCTCGTTTTTATAAACTAAGTCACAGGCTTGACGGGTCTCCCTCTTTTTCCATCATCCGAATAAGGTTGCCGAGCGACTTAGAACTCCATTTCTTGTGTGATTTTGGTCAAAGGAAAATTATCCTTTTTTTTCACTTAAAGATGTGTTTCCGTTTCGGGAACTGTTAACGCTCATGGGTTCCCTGTTTATCAAATCCAGATTATTCTGTTTACATCGTCATGAGAATGAAATTTATTAGAAGGGATCCTGTTTGTGAAGCGTCAAAAATAAAATAAAATTAATTAAAGAAGTTAAACGATCTGGTTTTCTATGTTTACATTTGGCCAAGTTCCTATATACTCTCTAGATGACATATTTGCTCAGAATTCTATTTTATATATCTAGTGTATCACCACATCTCTTATTTATCTCCTATCCTCCAGTCTTCTGCTTAAAAAATTCCCCTCGTTAAAAAAGATAATAATAATGTTTCGGTTTTACGTCGCGATCTCCCTCCGTCAGGGAGTTAGGGCGCTGCCCCTTACAGAAGACTTTGTAGCTTGGAATTAAATGAACCATGCCCCTGGTCCAACTCGCTCTCGGCAGGATTCGAATAGCCGTCACCTCGACCTCCGCCACAAGTAGCGACGCTCTAACCCGTTCGCCAGCGAGTATCCTTTTTTTTTTTTTATCATTATTATTATTATTATTATTATTATTATTAATAATGATATTATTAATATTATTATTAAATGTATAGTAACATAATAATAGTAATATAAATAAATGTGTAACGTGATTGCAGACATGTTCTAGTGACGTAGACTGATGAACATTAAGGGAGATAGATTATTGTAGAGGGGTCACAGAACTAAAATATAAACAAGAAAAACATGTATGGTAGTTATTGAAGGAAGACAAAGGTTAGAATTTACCCATAGGAATGAACAAAGGAAATAAAACTAACATAATAAATACCATGAATGGTAGAAATATTAAATACAAACAGTACAACCAGCTACAATTTTGTTTTTCTTTTGTTTTTTTTTAACGAGAAATAATATTGTTCAAAGAGCTCGTAGATTGTACCACCGAAGCTATGAAGTGATGACTAAAGTGGTTATCACACTGGGGTATTTTTCCTCCGACATCCTACCTCCAACCTCCATTTGAATAACTAGAATATGACTTCGCTTACGGAAATCTAGACTTCTTTGCTCATCGCTCAGCTTTACTATATATGACGGAAAGATAATTCGATATTCGGAGATTTGAAAAAAATATATATATATATATATATATATATATATATATATATATATAGATATATATATATATATCGTAACCGAAGTCGTTTTTACTCGAGCGAAATCTCGCTGATGTGATAGACCCTTAAGAGTAAACAGTGTTGCCAGATGATAGTCAGTGGATTATTGAAATATCAGCAAACAAAATAATGTGAAAGACTTGGATACAGGTGTGGATGGAG
>NC_134786.1:64882601-64895101 GCF_046742065.1 Oratosquilla oratoria
AACCGTTCAAAAGGGTCTTCAGAGCTGTAGATCTGGAACAAGGAGTTCTTCCCTTTCCAAATAAGCTCTTCGTCAAAGGCTCTTAAAAAAATCATGAGCTTAAGCATAAAATATCTCCATTATAAAGGCTGACTAAAATAGTATCTGATAACTATTTACACTCGTTACCTCTTCAGGGAACATGGGTTTCCCCTCAGCTGAATGAAATCGTCTGAAGACATAGTCTCTAACCCTCTTGAATCCAGAGGTTCTCCCCATTATGACATGGTCTGTATATATATATATATATATATATATATATATATATATATATATATATATATATACACACACACACACACACGCTAAAAAGGGCTCTGCTCCTTATTAGAGTGATGGTCAACCAGGGCATGCATTCACCTTTCACCCATCTAACATTCATCCAACACCCATTTCTCACACTTTTCATATTAGCTCCTTGTGGATGAAGAGTCATCCCTGAACCCCCGTCCACTGACTGGGTCAGAATCAATGAAGCGAGACATAGCACCTCCATAGCAGGGACCGACCGACAACTGAAGCCGTTTTACCCCCACAGCTTCATTTACATGGCGACCCTCACCCTTCGTCCAGTTAAGAAATTCCGAGCAGACCAAGAAGAAAATCCTTTGGGCCGTGTTGATGAGTAGTTTGGTGAAGTGGGTTTCTTGGTTTTGGGCTTATAAAGGTACAGCTTCATAGTGTAAAATACAAGTGAACACTGATATTCGTAGTTGTAGATGAACTGATATAGAACAATAAGGTGAAGCGCTGATTAGCTACATCCGAAGCCGCCATCTTTGCCCTGTGATGCGCTTTAGGGACTGATGGGACAGGTAACTAACAGTCGCCGCTGGAAATCGGATAGGAGTGCGGGATTTGAACCCACAAGTAAGCGAATGTGAGACCACCATGGTTCTGGTTACTCCCACAAGCGCACAAGAAATAATAAGCAATTGTGACCGAGGAGACTCGAAACAATAATTTGGAAATGTATCTGACATAAGCGCAAAGATAACAAACAAAATATAAAATTATATAATCTCGAAACCTTGATCCAAGTTAAATGAAGGCTAATGGAAACCTTAATTATTCGAGATGCTATCTAACTTTATTAAAAAAAACTAACTTCCTGTCTAACGAAGGATTATCATAACTGTATTTTGGCGAGAACATATCCATGCAATTTATCAACTGAAATATAAATTTGTAGGATGGATTTCTCAATTTATGTTGGTAAACCACGAATGCTCGCTGGCCGAGCGGGTTAGAGCGTCGTCACTTGCGGCGGAGGTCAAGGTGACGGGAGATCGAATCTGCCTCCAGCGAGTTGGACCAAAGTCCACACTACAAAGTCCTCTGTGAGGGGCACCGCCCTAGGCTCCCGATAGGATAGGAGTTCGGGGCATTTAGCAAAATCGGAAACACTGTAGGTCAAGGTGACGGGAGATCGAATCCTGCCTCCAGCGAGTTGGACCAAAGTCCACACTGCAAAGTCCTCTGTGAGGGGCACCGCCCTAGGCTCCTGATAGGATAGGAGTTCGGGGCATTTAGCAAAATCGGAAACACTGTAGACCTTGTATGTACATTGAATTTTGGTTTCAGCTCTTCTAGTAAATAATCATTAAAATATCATAACAATGAATAGATAATAGATAATAAGAAATATATAAACAGTAAAATAAAAAAAAGCAGGGCTTTGAGGTTTGTAACCAGTTATATTGGAGTTATAGCAGTTTGTTCAGGATAGAAGCACTGGTATACTACAGCCCATAGCACCAACTTCAGCAACAATTAGGCGTTTCTAGAGACGTTCTAGGTCAGTTATTTCTATAGATGCTAATTAAGGACTAGAATGATAAAACTTAAATCCAGATTCCAATTTATGTAAAGGAACAAACAGATTACCTCAGCCAACATTTCGGTGGGAAAATAAACAAAATTAGAGGTTCATAAAAGTTATAGGTTCAAATTAAATACTTGTGTAATCTGACATTGGTAAACACAGCTTGTGTTAAGATTCTGAAGGCAAAGTTGATTTGTTCACATTTAAAAGCGGGGGTACCACATAGAACCCCGCCTATCTCCTCCCCTCTCCACGCATCCCCTCTTCCATCATTAGGAGTAACGAGGAAATGAAATGTTTTGTGGTTCGAAATAATTATAAAAATTATAGCGCTTGTAAGAAAGAAATTACGTGGAAATTGCTTCATGTTTGAAATAAAAATGGAAAAGGCGGATATCAGTGGGATATTGTAAAATATGTATATACTTAATGTGGAAAATGAGCGAAAAACAATGAAATTAGTTATGTTTTGCATTTTTTAAATCGTGGCTGTAATACGCAAACCTGGAAATTTTGTGGAAATGGAAACAAGGAAGGTCTTTCAACTGCACCTGGAACAAATCACATATGGATAGAAACGCTGGAGCTACAGTCCATGAACGTTTTACAGACATTCAACTTACGAACGAGTTACGTTCCGAACGGTCGTTCGTAACTCGAAATGTTCGTAAGTCGTTATTCAACATAATTTTAAAGACGCTCAAATCTATATGCATAATTATGATATAAAGCCAATATATGTTTTCTTATCCTAAAACATATTACTAACGACACATAAAACAAAAACTGTAATACTAATGATGGATTTCTATCGGTTTGGTAAAGCAGGCTTGAGGTTTCGTTCGTATGTTTGAAAGTTCGTCAATCGAATGTTCATAAGTAGAGGAGCGTCTGTATAACGATTGTTTTCAAGCACATCTTGTATGGAACAGCTGATTTGTGAAAGTGCACTTCTCGATGCGGTACATTTACAATCCACGAGTACACTGGGTTGTATGTGGTGTCCCAGATTCTCCCTCCTAAGAGAGAGAGAGAGACACACACAGAGAGAGAGAACATGAGAACATAGACTGCAGAAGACCATAAGGACTACACTAGGCAGTTCCTTGTCCATTACCACCTGTCATCCTCATCCATAAAGTTGTCTAACCTTTTATTAAAACAACCAATACAGTAGTTTCAGCGCTCATTGCATGTCAATTCCATTCATTGGCCCCTATTAATAAACCAACTCTTGCCTATTTCCTTCTTAAATCTAAATTTGTCCAATTTAGATTCATTACTGCGAGTCCTGCCCTGTTGTCGTAATATAATGATTTTGCGTCACCCTTGTTAAGCCTTTGATCCACTTGAGTACCTACCGGTGTATTAGGTCACCCCGCACTCTGCGTCTTTCCAGAAAGCGTAAGCTCAGGTGCCTAAGCCTCCCTTCGTAAGGTAAATTTCTGAGCCCATGTATCATTTTGGTCACTCTCCTCTGTACTGATTCTAGTGAAGTGATGTTCATTCTATAAGACGGAGACTAAAACTGTACCGCATAGTCAAGCATGGGTCTAATTAACGCCAGATAGAGTTTGATAAACTACCCCTGCACTTCTATTCGTAATCGTCCAAGCAATGAAACCTAATTCTCTGTTAACTCTATTCCTGGCGCTAATGCACTGTTTCCTGGATTTAAGGTCAGGACTCACTAGAACTCCAAAGTCTCTCTCGCACTCCGTTTTCTATAAAAAAAAAAGTGTTATCTAAGCTATATCTGCTTTCTGGGTTATGTAAACCTACGTTTAACACTGCATTTTGAGATATTGAAGTCCATTTGCCATTTCACCGACCACGTGAACAATTTATTAAGATCCTCCTGCAGAATCTCGGCATCTTCTCCTGAGAGAGAGAGAGAGAGAGAGAGACGGGGGGGAGGGGAGGGGGGCTGTGAGAGGGCCTTGAAGATGAGGCTCTTCTCTGAAGTTCCGGCACGCAGGAAGTAGGGGGAGTGGGGATGGGAGGGATGAGGAAGAAGGAGGAAGGGAAGAACGGAAGACGGAGGACGAGAGGAATGTGGGTTGGGTAGAGAAGGTGCTGTGAATGCGAATGAACGAGTTGCCAATAATTCCATCATTTAATTTGGGAATAGTACAAATTTGAATCCTTCCTCAACAGACGTTAACCTGAAGAAAGACTTTCAATGTGTTAATTTAGTTTCAGATGCTTACGTATTCGTGTGAATGTTAACACGCGTTGTGTATTAAACATTCTGATAAATAATTCTTTCCCACACGGACAAGAAACCCTCTGGCAACTATCTTTCTTCTTCGTCAGCAATTTGTGTAATCAATGGTGAAACACACCAACATTTCAATGTGGTCTTTACAACCAGTTCTTATGGTGAATCGGTTTTAAATTTTGTTTCTCGTTTTTAATTTGTTGTGGTTGATGACTCTGTAAGATATTTTTTGTTGTTGGGTCTTGGTGATTCAATGATGTGGGTATACGCACACTCACGTGCATACTGCGTGTATACACGAAAGCAAGAAGTATACACATGTGGACACATGTGCACACACACATACATACACACACACCACATACCACACACACACACACACACACACACATACACACGCACACCACACACACACACACATACACACACATACACACACACACATACACATATACACACACACAAATACACACACACAAATACACACATATACACACACAAATACACACATACACAAATACACACATACACAGGTACACATGCACACACACAAACACACACACACGCACACATACGCATACATAGACACGGGTGGGGAAGAGTATGTGGGGATGGAATGGGTGGGAGTGGATTTTATGCCATTTTTTGGCTACCTCCTTTGTCAGGGGGGAAAGCCTTTCGTATATGTATGTAAAATTTCTAATCTAAATATTTTGTTTTTTCTTGCAGGTATGCAAAGGAGCTGTTTCTACTCTTCATTCTGTGTATGACGTGGGAAAGGTAGCGTATATATTAAGAATATTTGTATTTTAGTGATCTTTCCTACATTTGGTCTGTCAGGGCATACCAGCTTGGGCGAGGGAACGTAACAGAAGACACATAAACAACCTGCCAGTACAGTCACACATTGCCTTCATAGACCGCACAGCTGAGGCGGCACACAGACACGAACACAACATATAGGGAGTGGAGGAGCTTTAGCGGGGTCCGGGAAGGTGATTGGTTTAGATACGGTGTTACGATTCAGTAACATTGTCGTCGGATCAACAACAACAACAACAATGATAACAACAAAAAGTTAGTCCTCTCCATTTTCTCAGGAATGTCCAGACTACAAGAAGAAGCTCTTAGTTCACTAATCGTTGCCGGTGATCGTGTGTGTCTGAAGTGTGTGTGTATTCACCTTGGTCTTTCACCTTGGTCTTTGGATCACGTGATGGACTCGTGATCGACAGCTATTTCCATCCCGGAAGAGAGCTCAGAGCTCGTATGACCGATCTATGGGTAATGCTATGACCTTTCACACACACACACACACACACACACACACACACACACACACACACACACACACACACACACACACACACACACACACACACACAACTCCCCGCCCACGAGAGTCAGAGTAACGACCCAAAGCACAGCGATACCGAAATAATTTTGGCCCTGGGCAGGATTCGAACTGGGTACTGCGAGCACCACCGTACTTCCCAATCCAGCGACTGCCAACCGCACCACCGAGTGTGTATTTGTGTGTGTGTGTGTGTATGTTTGTGCCTTTGAGTGCGTGTGTGTTTACAGTATGTGTGTGTGTGTGTGTGAGCGCACGCGTGCGTGTGTGTCCGAAGGACATTAGTCAAACTCAGGGGAAGAGAAATTAGAAGTTTGTTGCTTAAAGGTTCGTACATGTACATTTTCAAAAGCATTGTCATTGTGCGTGTGTGAGTGTGTGTGTGTGTGTGTGTGTGTGTGTGTGTGTGTATGTGCGTGTGTCCGAAGGACATCAGTCAAACTCAGGGGAAGAGAAATTAGAAGTTTGTTGCCTGAAGGTTCGTACATCATGTACATTTTCAAAAGAATTGTCATTGTGCGTGTGTGTGTGTGTATGTGTTTGTGTTTGTGTGATGAGGGAAAACCTGACCTCAGGATCCTCGTAAGAAAGTATTGACCAAAGAGTGATGGATGGTGTCTGGGCCAAAGATAGTTAAGGGTTGCTGTGAGAATACAAGGGTCTGAGATGAAAATAACATTTTCCTGGTCGCAAGAAAGGTCTGTCTATATACCAAAAGGATGTCTTGTTCCAGTAACACTCAAACTTTTTTTTTATTTTTTTATTGAAAGATATATTTTTTTTCTGTGGGAAAGTTGTATTAGGCTAGGTTAGGAACTATTGGACGACGTCAGTTTTGTGTTAGATATCCGTTCTTGCTTGGTCGTGGATTTTTACCCAAAAGGGTTTTTCCATTTCTGTAAGTTGGTAGCCTAAAAGTAATGTGAACATGATTATATGTTAAAAAAGATCTGAGTGAAGGACTGAATGCTATTTGTGGTTACATCACCAGGAATTTCCCTCCTTTTCCATCAGAAAATAAAATAAAATAAAATGAATAAATAGAAAATAAATAAAATAAATAAAAAATAAAAAAGAAAACAAAAATAAGATAAATAGAAAATAAGATAAAATAAATAAATAACGTGGAGAGAGAGAGATAGGGAGGTGGAGGGAGAAAGAAAGAGAGAGGGAAGGAGAGAGAGAGAGAGAGAGGTGGAGGGAGAGAGAGAGCGGGGGGCAGAGAGAGAGAAATGAGATGAGTCAGGATATTGGAAAAGGAGGGTACTTACCTCTATCGGGTGGTGAGGTATTACCTTTCCTTCCTCATTTGGCTGGGTAATGAAATTCTCTGTCATTCTGTCTGTCTCTCCGTGTGTGTGTGTATGTATGTGTATGCATTCAGTGTTCTTATCTAATGTGAATGTACGTGTATATGTATGTATACATGTATATCTGCATATATTACTGTATATGTATATATGTACATTATATATATATATATATATATATATGTATATGTATAATGTGTGTGTGTGTTTTAGGTTTTTCTATGCCCTCTTGATATCTTTTCATTCCATAGTAACAGATCCTCTCTGTCTACCTTATCTTTCACTGTTCTAAAAATACCTTTTCATATCACTACTTTCTCTTTGCTCTTGAAGTGTGAGCAATCTTAGTATGTAATCATTTAATCACTTCTAGTAGCCGCCCCCTCTACTCAAATTTTCTTGTATCTTTGATTTTTATTTATTTATTTATTTATTTGTCTATAGTATTTATTATTATTTTTTCTTTTTTGTAGTGACCATATGACCGCTGCATATTCAAGTCTGGGTCGGATAAGACTTTATTATTTTTTAATAAAAAAAAATATGTCCTCTCTTCATATATATGATGAAATGCGCTCTTATATTTATTAACATCTTTTATCTCTCCCGTTGTTTTGTATGACGACAGATCATTCTTAGTAAAAAAAAAAAAAATCCAGATCTTTTCACTCAGCTTTTCTCATTGTTTTATCTCCAATTGTATAATTTCATGCCGACCTTCTCATGGTTTTTATCATTTTCAGAATTATGCATTTCTTTGCATTAGATATCGTCTTCCATTCCTGGCACGGTTTGTAAACCTTATCTTGGTCCTCGTGTAACATTTTACATTCCTCTTCCCTTTTCTCTCTTTTCTTCATGTTAGTGTCATCCACAAATACTTTAGCGTCGCTGTTTGTTCTTTCCATGTCGTTGATGTATGTCAAGATGGTGCATGCATATGTACGTATGTAATGTATGCATGCATATAGTGTATGCATGTATGTAATGCATATGTATGTATGTATATATTTACTGTTCGTATGCATGCCGGTATATTTGTATATGTATGCATACGAGTATATGTATGTATAGATGCATGCATGTATGTATGTGCTTATATGTATGCACTGTGTGTATGTATTGTATGCATTCATGGATATATGTATATACGTGTGTATATATGAATGTATATAAAAATGTATGCATGTATGTGTGTACGTTTGTATATACATGTATCTGTATATAATTCTCCCTTAATTTACTCCGATTCGTGTTATGTTTGCATTTCGAGTCCTTGAATGATGACGCTCCTCCATTCCCAACTAAGTCTGCCTATTGTCATCTGTCTTGCATTTCGCTTAACCTAATTCCCTCCAGGTTCCATCTATTTCCACTTACGTAACGCGATCATAGCCTCTCTTTGGAAGAAGTTAACGAAATTATAATAATGATGATAATAATGATGATGACAATGATAAAGTTTATAATGATAATGATAAAACATGCATACATAGATACACATACCAAAAGGTTTTCCCCCTTATAAGGGAGGTAGCCAAAAAAACAGACATAAAATCCACTTCAATTCCATCCCCACATATTCCACTCCCATGCACTCCATTCCTTCCTAGTTGTATAGTTTCCATTTGTCTTTTCAACTTAGTCTACAACGATAAGGATGTAGTTCTTATTTCGAATGTGCAGCATATTATTTCTCTTCTTCCTTCTTTTCCGGATCTTCTTCCTCCTTTTCCTCCCCTCTTCCTCTTCTTTCCCTCCTCCCTTTTTCCTCCTCCTTTACTTCGTTCCTCTCTCTCCCACCTCGCCCTACTTTCTCACCTTCCCTCTTCCCTTCTCTTCCTCTTCCCTCTCCTGTCTTTCTTCTCCTCCTCCATCCTCTTTCTCCTCCATATCATCATACTTCTCTTCCTCCTCCTCCTCCTCACTCGCTCACCTTGTCTTTCTTCTTAACGTCCCCCGTTCCCTCCCCCTGCTTCTATTCCTCTTCCTCATCTTCCTCCTCCGTTTCTTCCTCTCTCACCTACTTTCGCCTTCTTCCCCTCCTCTACCTTCCCCCTACCCCTCCACCTCCACCTCCATCCCCTCCTCCTTCTCTCCTCTCCTTTTTACTCCTCCATCTCTTCTACATATCTTTTCTTGTTCATGTTTTCCCTCTCTTTCAATCTTCCCTCTACCTCTCTCTATTTCCCTCTCTCTCTCTCTCTTTCCCTCTCTCTCTCTCTCTTTCCCTCTCTCTCTCTCTCTTTCCCTCTCTCTCTCTCTATCTCTCTCTCTCTCTCTCTCTCTATCTCTCTCTCTCTCTCTCTCTCTCTCTCTTTCTATAACAATTAATCTACCTTGCTCTCTCTTGTTCTTCCTCTTTTATATTTAATTTTTTTATTGTCTGTTTGTGTGTGAGAGAGGGAGAGAGGAGTTGGTGAGGCGGGTGGGGAGGGGAACCAGGAAGCGAGACCCAGATGCCTAGTTGGAGGAAAGTGGGTGTAGATGGCACTGTATTGTTTTCGTGCCAAGAGCCGAGTGGCACCGTTATGTACACTTGGCAGGTATGGCACGCGTGTCACAGTCGTTGGTCGGTCGCCAGGCTCCTTTGCTCTTTCGGCGTCAGTTGGAGATGTGGTGTGTTTGGTACTTCCTCGTGCACCGTGATCGGTTTAGATATTGTGACGCACTTTTGTCATGTTTTGGATGGCGTCAGATCATTCTATTTGGCTGAGAGGATTTATTATTATTTTTTATTATCTGTATCATTATTATGGTTATCACCATTGCTATTATTATTGTTACTATCATTATCATCATTATCATTTTATAATTCTATTTATTCATTTATTTATTTTATTTCATTGACATTGTCAGTCGTTGTCATTGTCGTTGTTATTCCCGTTGGTGTTGCCGTTTTTGCTGTCGTTGTTGCTGTCGTTTCCTAGACTGTCTCCCTGAGGAACGCCATGGCAGGAACAAGGTTTTCCCACAAATCTCTTGAAGAATAGATACCGTGTCGTTGACGTGGACGCTTGTGTACAGTGCAATCTTCCTTAATGTAGTGTATCGTGTGGGATGAAGTGTTACATTATGGGCAGATATCCGCGATGCTGTCATCCAGCCTCTTCTGGTAATTCATAAGGGCTGGATGAACCACACCGCAGCCTGGCCAGGTGGACACTGTCTTCTCGGGGGAGAGAGGATTCGGAGGGATGGATATCAGGGGGTCTGGCTTGCAGCAATATATGGCCTTTCAGTTTATTGACGGATCAGTGAGCGATATGATTATGGATATGGTTCTGGAGGCGGGTGTGTGGTTGTTGTAGAGGAAGAGAAGAGAGTATCTGTATGTGGTCTTGGTATTTGGGTGTGCTTTTTTTCCGCAGTCATTGGTGCTGTCGTTGATGTTGCTTTTGCTGTTACCATTGTCACTGTTATGCATTTATTTATGTATTAATTTATTCATATGAATTTATTTCAAATATGGGTTATGTCCTCTCATAGCTATCACGCCTTACAGGACTCCTTTGTGTTATTCCAGGGGGGGAACTTAACCTTCGTACTGGCTCCGTGGGATGCTTACCTAAGTTGTCGGTTCGGTTCCTGCACTCACTTCTCTCACTTCAGTTCCCAAATTGCATGATAAGGCAAAAGTTACGGCTTCGGCCGCAGCTGCTCAGCGCTTCCTGGTGTATGCTTCTCATTTTCTTTCCCTTACACACTACCGTGTATCCCAAGGGATTGGCTTAAGAACACGAGAGAGAGTGGGAAGGGTGGTGGTGGAGAGTAGGGGGGGGAGACGGAGGGGAAACGTGGGAGGGAGAAGGGGTGGAGTGGGGGAGAATGAGGGGAGGGGAGTGTGAGGGGAAATGGGTGGACCGGAGGAGCAAGGAGGATGGGAGAGGAAGGGTGAATGGGTGGAGTGGAGAGGGATTGGGTGGAGTGGGGAAGGATTGGGTGGAGAGAGAAGGGGAAATGGGTGGAGCGGAGGAGCAAGGAGGATGGGAGAGGAAGGGTGAATGGGTGGAGTGGAGGGGGATTGGGTAGAGGGGAGAGGGATTGGGTGGAGTGGGGAAGGATTGGGTGGAGAGAGAAGGGGAATGGGGGAGAGGAGGGGAATGGTGGAAGGGAGAAGGGAAATGGGGGAAGTGGGGAGGAGAGGGAGAACACTACTGTTATAGGCTATTACTCCCCCGCCTTAGCATCTGGCGCTCTGTTCTGGGCTTAGGACGATGTCGGGGGGGAGGGGGAGTGGGGGAGTGCTTTCCAGAATAAAGGAAGGTAGTCAGGGGAGTGAAGAGTCATGGCTGAGTGCGGACCGGAAGTGTGAAAGGGGTTTTAATTGTTTCATATTTATCTTATTTTGTTTTTATTTGTTTATGTGCATATTTGTTTTAGTTGTTTGTTTAGTCGTTTATTTATATATCTAATTAGATTTATGTTTGTGTTTGTGTAGAAATAGGTAGTTGTTTTTAATATATTTGTTTATTTGCTTATCTATTTTGTTTCTCCCTTTCTTTTTCTCGTTCCCTTCTTCTATATCCTCTTCTATTTCCCTGCTTCTTCACCTCCCCTTTTACTTCCTATTCCTTCCGCTCCCATTTTCCTCCTCTTCCAAGGATATATCTTATCCTTGCTCTCCCACTCTCTTTTTTCACCATTTTCCTGTCCCCAGCTTCTATCGTCCCTCTTCCAGCCCCTCGTCCATCCCCCTACTCTTCCAGTCCCTGTTCTTCCAGTCCCTCCTTTTCCAATACCCCCGTCTTCCACTTCCCTCTTCCAGTCCTTATTCCAGTCATCTTCCAGTACCACTTCCAGTCACCCTTTCCAGCCCCCCTCTCCCTTCCCCTTCTTTTAATTCCCCTGATGTATTATTCCGAATCTTCCAGTCCCCACTCTTTTAATCCTCCCTTATTCGCCCCCCCACTTCATCCTCCCTTCCCTTTCTTCTCTTCATGACTCTCTTCTTCCAGCTCCCCGTCTTCCGTTTCCCCGTTTTCCAGACCCCTTTCAGTTCCCACTCTCCCAGTCCACTACACTTCAAGTTCCTACTCTTCCAGTCCCTCCTCTTCCAGTCCCCTTCCAGTCCCCCTTTTAGTCCTCCTCTTATAGTTCCCTTCTTCCAGCTCTACTTCCAGCCCCCCCCTTCTTCTACCAGTCCCTCCTGTCTTCCAGTTCTTCATCTTCCAGCCCCCCTTCCAGTCCTCCCTCTTCCACTCCCCCCGCTTCCACTCCCCCCGCTTCGTCCCTCCTTCTTAATCCTACCTACCCTTCCTCCTCCGCCTCCTGACCCTCCTTTTCCAGTCACCCGTCTTCGTCACCCGTAATCCAGTCTACCGTCTTCCAGTCTTCCATTCTTCCAGTCCTCCTATTCCTTCCCTCCCCCCACTGCTCTTCTTCCTCTCCACACCGTGCCTAGTCTAACGACGGAAAACTCCATCACATATGGTTTCGGGACTCTACGATCATTCTTCGTCAGCAGAGCTGCTGATACAGCTGCTGCTGCTGCTGCTGCTGCTGCAAGAAGGAAGAGGAAGAACTCTGGGCTCTGGTTATGGGTTGTGCCTCTTTAGCAGCTGCAAGAGGAGGAGGGGGAGGAGAAGAGGAGGAGGAGGAGGGTGTGACATAACATTACTCGCGCAAGGGGAGCGTCTGCATGGAGAGACGAAAAGGGTTATCACACTGGGGTTCCACGGGCTTCACCAGCGCCGACCATTGAGAGTTCGTTTGAGTAAAAACAACTTCGGTTACAATATTTTATTCTTC
>NC_134786.1:64902601-64917601 GCF_046742065.1 Oratosquilla oratoria
CTATCTCCTCCCCCTCTTCTCTCCCCTCTTCCCTTGTGTTCCCTCTCCTTCTACCCATACCAAATCGCTCATCATCAGAGAGATGATAGTGACGCGGGGGGGGGGGAAGGGAAAAAGAAAAAGGTAGCTTGGTCGAGATATCTTTTGTTTTTGGCCGTTTGGGTGTAAAGTGTTGTCACTTATTTTCACCGTCAAAATTCCCGGTCGGAATTTTTTTCCTCATCTGACGTCATACCCAGACATTAAGCAGGACACTTTATTTTATTTCGCTGACTGATACGAACTGTGGTATTGTATTCGTAATCGCTTAGATTTGGAGACAGTTTAACCGCTTTACATAAATTACGAACAGGGAATTTAGGTAGTTAAGTTGAGCCGATTGGATTGGTTTAATTAATTGGCTAGGCAGACACAGGTTTACTCTCAAGGGATTAAGAACATATAAAAGGGATTAAGAGCGTATAATCAATTTGGTCTCAAATTGCGTTGATCTTTTATGTATCGTTTTAAGTCGGGAAAGATCGTCTTGAATCTGGTAGTGATAGATGTTATGATGTTGGATTTAAAGACAAAGATATCTGGTACTTGATGAATACATCTGGAGATAGATTATTCCATGTTCGTGTGTGATGTGATCACGGGTAATTTATCGGAACTGGGCAAAGTGTTTGTGTTTCTATTTTGTCGGGGATTAGATAACTAGGGTGTTTCGTATGGGGAAAGGAAAAACGATGAAGAGAGAGAGAGAGAGAGAGAGAGAGGAGAGAGAGAGAGGCAGAAACAGACAGGAACAGGGACAGAGACAGTGGTAGAGACAAGGACAGAGACAAAGACATATATATAGAGAGAAATGTTCTTAGCAGTACCATAAATGAGAATACAAAGAAAGATTACTTCAACAGCTTCAGCTAAGAATTAAACAAAGGTTAATGCATATTTAGTATATGTAGTCGTAACAAGACCACAAATCACAGTTGGCAGTGTTCTCTTAGTAGTCGCATATCTGATCTCTTACACAGTATTTTTGTTTTTGTTCTAAGACCAGACCTGCAGGCATACTTAATTCGTGTGTTCACAGAAGAAGAAGAAAAAAAAATCACAAAATTTAAATCAGCTCATAAGGGGATTGCACGCAATCGAAAGTTACTGGCTGACAACTTTAAGGAAACAGTGTAGTGGAAATATTTCGTAATCTTGTACATTTGTTTCCTCTGGCTTAAGAAGAGAGTTACACGAACTTTAGGCCCCGACTGTGGCCTGGCCATTATCATTGTTTAATGGTGACAGTACTTGTTTTATTTCCGTAGTCTCTGACAAGTGACTTGCATTCTGTTAAGTCTTGCTTACATAAACGCTGTTATCGCTAACTAATGTTCCCAGTAATCGCATGCAAGTATGTTTCTTTAACGACATAACTTTGTTCATAGTTGTCCAGGTCATGGGAATGGTGGGGGAGGGCGAGGGGAGAGGGAGGGGGGGGTGAGGGGAGGGATGGGGGAGGGTGTTGTTTTGGGTGTGCGAACAAATATATAACCAGGTTTTAAAGTTGGATGAGGATTTTGTGGTATGCATGATTGCGCATAGATGTCGCCTTAATCGCATTATCTTTGCAATGTTGCGTATATATGAACACACCTCGAATAGATTAAGATTTTACAAAACAGTCACCGAACTTTGAGTCCGGCTGTATGGTCGTATCCAACAGACATTCAGGGTTGCCTATGTTGGAAAGTTTTAGTGAAAAATGATATATATTCCTATCATCATGTTCAGTGCTTGCCATGTTAATGTCAATGAAACCAAAACCCCTAGGAAGATACTAGACAATGTATAGTTCATTTTACTAAAGATATGTCTGGTTAGGCGAATAATACGTGTAACATTTGTAATAGGTCAAAGCTAAAACAAAACCAGGTAGTTCCTCAAAGATCCTTCTAGATTAGAGCTCTTCTCACAAATTACCATTTAGTTTATTCAAGTATTTTCTTGTGTGGGAAAGAATATATATACAAGTCTTCTCTGAAACGAACTAACGCTAAGATAAGGCCAGAGTGTCTCTGAAGGATTCGACTAAATTATTCCAAGTTTTAGAACTTCTCTCTCACAAGTTGTCGTTTAGTTTATCCGAGTCTTTTCTTATTTCTTTTATCCTAAAACCAGATATTTTGTGCCTCTGCTTATCTCCTTCCCTGCTCGTTTTCATGCCTACTATTTTTATGTCCAGTACTTGTCAACCTACCTAGTAGCTTTTTTCCATTACGACTCTTTCCTTGGTATTACTGGCTTCGTGGTACCACAGTTAATATCGTCGCGGTAAACCGGCTTCGGGGTTACTGCGATGGTTCCCGACAGCCCTGGCCAGGCGGGGAGGCGACCCAACGTCGGTCTAAAAAAAAAAAAAAAAAAAAAAAAAAAAAAAATATATATATATATATATATAATAAAATAAAAAGCGGTTTGGCGCAACTGACTGGGCTTTACCCTCCCACTGTATAGGAGAGGGATGGTGATAAATTACCATTACCCTTTACTCACTATTACCCTTTACCATCACTCGTTCCTCCATTAACTTCACCCGGAGGGCAGAAACTCCGAATAGTTAGAAAAGCATAAAGGAATGCTGCTGGCCGTCCTCGACTTGTGCCAATTGTTTTTGTCGTTTCCTCCTTCCGCTTCATGAATATTGCTCACCCGCGCGGCACTCCGACCCTCTCCAGGCGCTGAACGACAAGGCTTTTCGAGCTGCTGCATTCCTGTGTGGCGAGAATGTAATGTTCATCTTTGTACATCGTCCATCACCGGAAACTCGTCATAGGCATTGTACAAGATTAACTCGAATGCAGATTGTCTTATGTATACGAGTGTCCTTAATATTTTGTTTCCGGGTTTTTCTCTGTTTGACAGGGATAAATGCTATATATGTCTTTGTAAACATATTTCCTTTTTGAAACTATCAGTCTCTCACCGGAAACTCGTCATAGGCATTGTACAAGATTAACTCGAATGCAGATTGTCTTATGTATACGAGTGTCCTTAATTTTTTGTTTCCGGGTTTTTCTCTGTTTGACATGGATAAATGCTACATATCTCTTTGTAAACATGTTTCCTTTGTCATACGATTAGTGCCTGGGTATTCTCCCTCTTTGATGTATGGTTTGTTTGGTGATTTATTTTTCGTTTCGTTTGTTTTGTCTTGGACAGATGCTCCGTCTTCGTCATACCTTTCCTGTACTCAGAACCTGTTGGTGGATGTCTGGAGATATATGGTCTTCCTACTCTTCCAACGCTACCATTACAGCTACCACCACCAATTTATCACCACAGCTACCACCACCACCAGTTTATCACCATCACCTCCACCACCAGTTTATCACCATCACCTCCACCACTTTCACCACCATCTCCAACATTATCATCACCATCTCCAACATTATCATCACCATCTCCACCTCCACTATCACCAGCACTTGTAACCTCCACCACAAACAATAACAAAAACCACACCACTACTACCACCAACACTACTACCGCCATCACCACCACCGCCACCACCACCAATAATAAACACCACCACTACCACTACCAATAACAAACCACCGTACACCATTCACCACCAATCCCTTAAACCACCAACAACATACACCATTACCATACACCACACACCACCGCCACCACCATATACCACCACCAAACACCACCAACAACAACGAACACCACCGCCAAACATCACCACCACCATACAGCACCACCATACACCACCACCGTACACTAAACACCATCACCAACAATCACCAACTCCATCACCAACACCTCCACCCCCACCACTCTCACCCTCACCACCACCATCATCATACACCACTATACACCACCACCATGCACGACGACCATCACACACCATCCTGACTCCAAAGTCCCCAGCCTCCACTAGTTCCCTTTCCTCCCAACTCGTCCTTCCCCCCTCCCCCCCCAGGTGTCTCCTCATCCAACCTCTCTATCCTCCCCACTTCCCTTTCCATTACTCCCCTTCCTGTGGTCATCATATCCCTCCATTCCCAATCCTCGTAGGGGATCCCCCCATACTCCCACAGTGGCGTTCCCCCCCCCGCAGGTGGAAACTTAGGTAGGGGGGAGGGAACACTCCCCACTAAGCCCCCCATCCATCACAGGATCATTGCTCTTTATGTAAACTTCGAGGCTAAATGATCTTGATGTGTTAAACTATTAAACTACGCCGGAGGCTTCTTCGCATGGGGGAGGGGGAGGAAGAGAGGAGGGAGGAGGCAGGAGAGGATCGATGTGTGGGTGTGGGGTCTCTCTATTGCTCTTTCGCTCACTCTTTCTCTTTATCTCTTTGCATCTCGTTCTCTCTCTTTCTTTCTCTCTTTCTCTCCATTTCTCTTTCCATTTCTTTCTCTCTCTCCCTCTCTTCCTTTCTCTTCTCTTCTCTTCTATATGTTATTCTTGTCTCTTCTTTTCCCTATCCTCTTTCTACTCGTCTTTTTACTTCTTCTTACTCATCCTTTTACTTCTTCCTATTCCTTTCCTCCTCTCCTTTCCCCTCACTTGTTGGAAGTTTCTGTTGTCCCCCCACCCCCATCCCTCTTCCTGTTTCCCCTACAGTCCTTTGTCCCCTTCCATTTCCCTCCTAATGCCCTCCCTCCCTCTCTCCCTCCCTCCCTCCCTCCCTCCAGGATGCCCTCATGTCCCAATTTTGCCTTCTCTTTCTCCCCTCTTTTCTGCCCTGTTTTTCCTCTCCCCTCTTTTTCTCTTATCTCTTTATTTCCTATTTTCCCCCCTCATTTTGTCTTTCCTCCCTTTTTCCGCTCTCTTTCCTCCTTTTTATTTCCTCTTCCCATCCTCATTTTCTCTTCTTCGCCGTCTCCCATCTCTTTATCGCCTGTTTTTCTCTCTTCTTTCTCCCCTCTCTCTCCTCTCTTTCACTCCTCTTTTTCTTCCCTCTCTCTCTCTCTCTCTCTCTCTCTCTCTCTCTCTCTCTCTCTCTCTCTCTCTCTCTCTCTCCTTTATCCCCTCTCTTTCTACCCTGTCTTTCTGCCGTCTCTTTATCTCCTCTATCTCTCTCCCTTTTCTTTCCCCTCTCTCCCCTGTATTTTTGCCCTCTCTTTCTCTCCTTTTTCTCTCCTCTCTCTCCTCCCGCTTCACTTTTTGCCCTCTCTCTTCCCTCTTTCTCTCCTTTCTCTTCTCTTTCTTTCCTCTCTTTATCTCCTTTCATCTCTCTCCCTTCTTTCTCTCCTTTCTCTCCTCTTTCTCTCCTTTCTCTCCTCTTTCCTCTCTTTATTTCCTTTCCTCTCTCCTCTCTTTCTCCCCACTCTTCCTCCCCTCTCTTTCTCCCCCTTCACACCCTATTACGGTCACATCTCACTGCTCGTACTGCATCCGACCCTCGTTCCCCCTCCCATTCCCCTTCCATTCCCCTTTCCATTCCCCTTTTCCGTTTCACTTCGCTCGAGCCCGGCTGGCCCTTCACCTCCCCTTCCCTTTCCTGTCCCTTCCCTTTCCTCCACTCTTCCCTTCCTTCTCGCCAAAGTTGCTACTCACGTTTCCCTCATCTCCTCCTCCCTCTCACCCGCATCCTCCCCTCCTTCCTTTTTTAGCTTCATTTCTCACCATTTCTGTCCCTTTATTTGTTGTCGTCATTTTTTTTTTACCTCTGCTTACCCCTTCCTCGCTGTCTCCCTCTTCCCCTCTGTCTCCACTTCCCCTCTTTGTTTCTTTCATTCATTCCTGTCTCTCCCCCTTCCCCTTTGTCTCCCCCTTTCCCTCTGTCTCCTCTTTCCCCTCTGTCCCTCTTCCCCTCTATTCCCCCCTTCCCCTCTGTCTCCCCCTTCCCCACTGTCTCCTCCCTTCCCCACTGTCTCCCCCCTTCCCCTCTGTCTCCTCCCTTCCCCTCTGTCTCCCCCCTTCACCTCTGTCTCCCCCCATCCCCTCTGTCTCCACCTTCTCCTCTGTCCCCCTTCTTTGTCTTCCCTTTCCCCTCTGTCCCCCTTCTTTGTCTCCCCTTTCCCCTCCGTCCCCCTTCTTTGTCTCCCCTTTCCCCTCTGTCTCTCCCTTCCCCTCTGTCTCCCCCCTTCCCCTCTGTTTCTCTCACTCCCTTCTATCCCCCATCCTTCCCCTGTCCTCCCTTCTCCTCTGTCCCTCCTTCTCCTCTGCCCCTCCTTCCCCTCTGTCTCCCCCTTCCACTCTGTCTCTCCCTTCCTCTCTGTCTCTCCCTTCCACTCTGTCCCCCCTTCCCCTCTGTCACCCCTTCCCCTCTGTCTCTCCCTTCCACTCTGTCTTACCCTTCCCCTCTGTTTCTCCCATTCCCTTCTATCTCCCATCCTTCCCCTGTTCCCCCTTCCCCTCTGTTCCCCTTCCCATCTGCCTCCCCTTCCCATCTGCCCACCCTTCCCATCTGCCCACCCTTCCCATCTGCCCACCTTTCCCTCTGTCTCCCCCCTTCCCCTCTGTCTCCCCCCTTCCCCTCTGTCTCCCCCCTTCCCCTATATCCCCCCTTCCTCTGTCTCCCACTTCCTCTCTGCTCCCCTTCCCCTCTGTCTCACCTCCTCCCCTGATTCCCCCTTCCCCTTACATTCTGCCTCCCCATTATTTCCCCCCCTCTCCTCTACCTCCCCCCCACCTCCAGCTCAGAGCTCATGAACCGTGCCTTATCTTAACCCGAGGGATTGCCCCCCTTTCCCCCCCAAAAAAAAAAAAAAGTGAAAATAAGAGTAAAACTGGAACAACAAATAGACATAAACCATTGTAGCTGTCTCGCCTTTCAATGGAATGTTTCAACTTTCTTCCTATTTTCAAAACTCAGATTTTTAATCAAGGACGGTACGTCGTCGTGAGTTGGATTAAAATCTAAATGTTCAATTTACATTTTTTTTTTTAACATGTTAATATCTAAACAAATGCGGACACTAGTCCATGTCTGTAATATAAAGGAGCTATGCATTTTTTATTTTATTTATTCTTATTTATTTATTTATCTATTTTCAGAATGGTCAATAACAAAACATGATTTGGGTGGGAAATTTATGGAATATATTTTAACTTGTATTCACTTTCTTCCTCAGATGCTTGATTTTTATTTTATTTTGTTTTTATTTATTTATTTACTTATTTATTTATCTATTTATTTATTCATTTGTGTCGACATATTTTTGATGACAAAACATCACTTTTGCAATGAGGCTACAATACATAATACTTTTTAGATGTATAACAACAAAGTGTATATTTTTATGGTTTTGATAGCGCATGGGCTAGGTTTGGATGGATTAAAAATTGGCGGAAGAAGGGAATTGAAAAAATGATGTGCAAGCCATTCCAGTCCTGGAAATTCATAAGAGGGAACTAGACCTGGAAATGGAGGTGGTTTTTTTTTTTTTTTTTTTTTTTTTTTTTTTTATTTATTTATTCAATGTGTGTGTGTGTGTGTGTGTGTGTGTGTGTGTGTGTGTGTGTGTGTTTTGTATATTTGTATTTTTCATGTTTGTGTGTACGTTTGGGTATGTATACATTATACATGTGCACTGATGTATGCATATATGTTTGGGCGTGAACGCGTGCGATTTGACTGCATGTATAGTATTAGGGAGTCGAGAGAGGTCAAGAACCAAAAAAACAGAATGTGAAGAGAGATTTGTACCTTGAAATGAAAAAAATAATTATTCGTTTTAACGTCGCGGACCCCCCTTTTCAGGAGGCTAGGACGGTGCCCCTTATAGATGATTTAATAGCGTGGAATTTAATGAATCATGACCTTGGTCCAACTCGCTGGGGGCAGGGTTCGAACTGCCGTCACCTCGACTTCCGCCGCAAGTAGCGACGCTCTAACCCGCTCGGCCTCGAGGATCCTTATTTATTTATTTATTTATTTTATTATAATTTGAATTTATAAAATAGAAATGAAAGTAAATGGAATAAAGCGAATGAAAGTAAACGGCTCGTCAAGGTGAATTGATGTTGTTGCTGCTGCTGCGCAAGGAGAAGAGAATTGCGAAGAGAAAGGGAAGAGAAAGTCTTTTGAACCAAAGAATGACTACCTCAACTTGAGGGAGGCAGACACAAGGGGCTGAGGAAATTAGAGGCAACAAAGTTGAAATTCTAAACCTGGAATGTTTGGTTGTCTGGCTGCAGGAAGGAGGATTGGAAATTAAAGGAGAGAGGAAAAAAAAGGACAAGGAATTTCGAGGAAAGCACAAGAACTAGGGACAAGCACAGACTTTTTGGAATTTACTGGTGAAACTTGGCGTTACCTGTTGCAGGGGGAAAGCTGGCAAAGAACAAACAGTAACAGAACGTGATTTGGATTTATTGTTCAGGTATTTTAACTTCAGTTTCTTCTTCAAATGATTGTTTTTTTTTCTTCTGTTTGTATTTTCTGTAAGTTTTATATTCATTTTCTCTTCTATTCTTCGTTCTTAGTCCCCGTCCTCGTCCTCCTCGTCCTCCTCGTCCTCCTTGTCCTCCTCCTCCTCCTCCTCTTCGCCCTCTTTCTCGTCCTTCTCGTCATCGCCCCCCTTCTCCTCCTCGACCTCCTCCTCCTCCTCGTCGACTCCTCCTCCTCCTCGACCTTCATCTCCTCCTCGTCCCTCTCCTCCTCGACTTCCTCTTCCTCTTCTTCCTCCTCTCCTACATCCTCCTAATCCTAATTCTAATGCTCCTTTTGTCCTCCAACATATCTATTCTCACTACCCACCACCGACTTTCCATTTCCTTTCTCCGATATTGCCCCGTCCTCTTCGAGCTTTCTTCCATTTAATCATTCCATATTCCTCTTTGAAATATCTTGTCTCCTTGCCCTTTATCCATATAACATACTCTTCAGTCTACGTGCGCACTTAGTCGTGTATGTGTGTGACTGCATGCATACATGACTTTTACAGAAACGAATTAAACCTTCATATTTTGTATCTATTCGTATACATTCAATAGAAAATCACTGGTTAAACGCAAGAAATGTGTGTGTGTATGTATGTGATTCTCCACGGTCTTGGATTGTGCGTTGGACTAGTGATAAACAGCTATTATTCTTCCTAATGAGAGCTCAGAGCTCATATGGCCTGATCTGTGGGTAATGGTGTGACCTGTGTGCGCGTATGCATATGTGTGTGTGTGTACGTGTATGTGTATGTGTACATATATGATGGCAATGGTGGTTTCTGCTTATGACAGCAGCGCGCACAACAAAGAAATCAATCTGGTGCTCTGTTGATTTGGGGGCGAAAGGTTGAAATGGAAGTGTAAACTACTCTTTTCGCCGATTTTTTTCCACAAATTATATTTTCTGTTCTGTATATATATATATATATATATATATATATATATATATATATATATATATCAATCAATCAATCATTCAGTCATCCTGAGTCCACTGCTGAACAAAGGCCTCCTTCATAGCATTCCATGATTTACATGACTGCGCCAACCTCTGCCACGTCATTCCTGCAAACTTCTCTATTTCGTCTCTCCACCTTCTGTCTGGTCTTCCTCTTCCACGCTTCCCATCTCGCGGCGTCCACTCAGTAGTACACTTGCCCCATCGCTCATCAGTCGTTCGCGCTGACTTACCTGCCCAATTTCGCTTCCTATGTTTTACCACCTCCATAATATCTTTTACTCCGTCTGCTCTCTCACCCAACTTGCTCTTTTTTGGTCTCTCAACGTTATTCCCACCATTTATCTCTCTATTCTTCTCTGTGCATTCTTTAGCTTTTTCTCTGTCGCCCTTGCCAATTTCCAAGTCTCACATCCGTAGATTATTGCTGGTAATATACATTAATTGTAAACTTACCATTTCAAACATAAAGGTAGAGGGCCTGTCATGATATTATACTTAGCAAACATTTTCCAATCAATTTTGATACGCCTTTTTATTTAATTATAATTATATTTTATCACTTTTACCATCTGGCTTAAACAATTATACTATTATACTCTTCATCTTCTTCAAGACTATCACCATCGATTATAATCTCTGAGTTTTCGTGTTGAACATTACTTTGGTTTTACTCTTATTCAATTTCAAACCTACTTTGAGACTTCCTTCGTTCAGATCATTCAGCATAATCTTGTAAGTTTTTTGTAAAGAAATAAGAATAATGTCATCCGCAAATCTTAGTTTAATAAAATGTAATTTTCAAACCTTTCTCTTCCCAAGTCTAAGCAAGCTGAAAATAATACGGATGAAATTGTATCGCCTTGCCGTACTCCTTTCACGATCTTTATCTTCTCTGTTTCTTTATGTAGTCGAATTACATAGGTACCTTTCGCTTAAATCTTTTCTAGACACCTTACGATCTGTTCGTCTGCACCCTGCTTCTGCAGGGAATTTATTATTGCTATTTGTTCTACAGAGTCAAAGGCCTTCTCGTAACCTACAAAAGATAAACAATATGGAATATTCTACTTTTTCGTTTTCTCGATTAGTTGAAAGCTGCAAATGGTCTAGAGTCGAGTATCCGCTTCAAAGGCCTGTCGGTATATATGTATATATGTGTATATGTATAATATATATATATATATATATATATATATATATATTGTGTGTGTGTGTGTAATTGCTCTTTAAAGAGCTGCAGAAAGTGTTGGACTCAAGATAAATGAGAGCAAGACAAAGATAATGAAGATGGCAAAAGATTCTTAATTTGCCAGAAAAGGTTCAGATTAAGGGATGGACATAGAGTGTGTTGAATATTTTAAATACTTAGGAGTAAAGGTGACCAGTGACGGAAGAATGAAACAGGAAGTGGAAGCCAAAATCGGAGCAGGAAATCGATGTTACTACAGCCTAATAGTATTGTTTAAAAAAAAGGTCAATATCAAGAACAACAAAACTGAGACTGTACAACTCAATAGTGAGACCAGTCATATTGTACGGCTGCGAAACATGGGCCCTTACGAAAGCTATAGAGAAGAAGTTTGAAGTTCTTAAAAATAAGATTTTATGGAAAATTTTAGGATCCGTGTATGACAACCAAAGGCAAGAATGGAGAATAAGACATAACTGGGAAATTCGAGAACAAGCAAAACAACCCCATATTAAACATGTAATAAGATTAAAAATATTGAAATGGGCAGGACATGGTACAAGGATGCAAGAAGATAGATGGCCAAAGAAAGTGCTCAGTAGTGGAGTGCGTGGAAGACGACCACTTGGACGACCTAGAAAAGACTGGAGGAGATGCGTTGAAGAAGATGTGCAGGTATGCAGAATAGAACCAAGAGAATGGAAGGGGGTGGCACAGGACAGAAAGACATGGCGAGAATTTTCAAAAGCGGTTATGGATCACCAAGTGGCCCGAAGATCAGCGGAGTAAGAGTATACATTATATATATATATATATACACATTATATATATGTATATATATATATATATATGTATATATATTATATATATATGTATATATGTATATATATGTATATGTATATATATTATAGTATATATGTATATATTTATATATATGCATGTGTATATGTGTATATATATATATATATAAATATATATATATATATATATATATATATACTGTATATATACATACGTACATACACGTTTGTGTGATTTACTATGGTCTTCCATGACGTGTTGGACTCGTGATCGACAGTTATTACCTCTCGGATGAGAGCTCCGAGCTATGGCCCTATCTATGGGTAATGCAGTGACCTTGCATACAGACCCGCACCCAACTCTTTGTACATCAGAGTTGGGGTGCCGGCTCACAGTGTAGCGGTACCGAAATTTTCACCCTTGGGCGGGACTCGAACTCGAATCACTGAATCAGTGGTCGAGAGTGGTACGACTGTGTGTGTGTGTGTGTGTTGGAGCATATACGTGTATATGTGAATGTTTGTTTTGTGGAGGATTTACAAAGGGCGGGGGTAATAACGAAAGTTTTTACTTGAGCCAAATCTTAGTTGTAAAGAAGTAAAATCCTGTCGTTTTCTCTGGAAGAAGATGTCAAGAAAACGGGGGGAGGGGATGGAACTTTCCAAAATACCTGTGGATTTGAACCCGGGTTGTCTGTTTCTATCATAGCTTAGGCCGAAGCCTCAAACTTACTTTCTTTTTATTTTTTATTTATTTATTTATCTATTTATTTATTTATGTTATATATATATATATATATATATATATATATATATATATATATATATATATATATATATTCACATTTCAAAGACGTATGTAGTCAGATGATGTTCGAATTTTATTCTTCTGGAAAAATTCGATCGATCCTTATTGTGTTTTTCGTATTCAAATAATTGTGTACTTCTTCGAAATTGATTAAATTCAAGCGTTCTTAAACCTCAGGGTATTTTTACCTCGTGTGTTTTTCATGAAGTCTGGCATAATTTAATACGACTGATTTCAATTCATTGTTCATATTATTCCTTTAAAAAATTCCGTAACTGACCGCTGTCACTAGTCGATGTTTAAACTTTTGTTACAAGGCAGTACTTCACATTCGAGTTAGTGTTGCTACTTGGGGGCGGAGGTCGAGGTAACTTTATATATATATATATTTATATATATATATATATATGGATATATATATATATATATATATATATATATATATATATATATAGATGTATATTTATATGTATATATATGTATATTTATATGTATATATATGTATATTTATATATATATGTGCATATTTATATATAATATATATATGTATATATATAGATCTGTGTATATATATATAGATGTATATATGTAGATGTATGTATATTTGTATATAGATGTATGTATATATATATATATATATATATATATATGTGTGTGTGTGTGTGTTACACGGTCAGTTGTGCGGCTATGAATATGGATAGTGTCATAACAGAAAATGGTTTCATCATTAAACTCGATCAAAGGCGACAACGCTATTATAAAGTCTGTATACACAAAGAGGGGAGAAATGGAGTATAAAAATAGGAGAGTTGGGGATAATGGGAATTGGTAAGAAAAAGGAGAGATAAGATAAAGACGAGAGAAGCTGTTAAGAGAGAATTTGGACGTGAGAAGCAAGGGCGGTTTTTAGTTTATTTGACCAATTTTATCAAATTGGGCCCAGGCCTCAAGGGGGCCCTGAGTGGAAGCCTTTGAGGCTCCCACGGCCTTGAACAGCGAACATTGTGTTGGACTTCGTCTAAAGTGGAAAGAAAATAGTAATATTGTAGGACTAATAAACCGAAAGGTTTGTGAGTGAGCTGTTGAAGTTGTTTCCCATAATTGTCTTAACTTGTATTAGAAAATAAAACTTTCATTTTTTTCTTTCGGTATTTAGTGTGTCACTCATTTAATGTTTTTTTTGCTAAGACTGGCATACCGCACATTTCTAGCACCGGTGCTGATGAGAAGAATATACTGGAGAGAGATGACGTAATGAAGAATGAAGAAAACGAGTGAATAATGTGACGGAACGAAACGGAAGGAGGGTTGGACACGAAGTAAAGCGGATGAGTATTATAAAGAAGAAAACGGAAGGTGTGAAGGATAAAAAGGATGAAAATAGAAGGACGTAAATTGATCAATAATTCGGAAGGAAATGTAAGAATAAGATAAAGATGGCAAGGGGGAAGGGTCGGAGGTGCAGGGAGATAGGGCGAAGGATGATGATAGAAGGGATTGAGGTATTTGCAGGGAAAGAATGGATTCCCGGAGGAGGAGGGGGAGGGGGATGAGAGGAGGGAAGGGAGGAGGAGGAGGGGGAAGGGAGGAGGAGGAGGAGGGAGAAGCCACTCAATTATTCGCATCGGGCCTTTTCGTAAATCACTCTGTCAACACTCATAAAGGCAACCCAGACAACGGCGTCTTTCCACCTCCCTCCCTCCCTCCCTCCCTCCCTCTCTCTCACCTCCTCTCTCCCTCTCCCCTCCTTCTCCCTCCTCTCTCCCTCTCCCCTCCTTCACCCCTTCTCTCTCCCTCTCCCCTCCTCTCTCCCTCTCCCTCCTCTCTCCCTCTCCCTCCCTCTCACCTCCTCTCTCCCTCTCCCCTCCTTCCCCCTCCTCTCTCCCTCTCCCCTCCTTCACCCCTTCTCTCTCCCTCTCCCCTCCTTGCCCCCTCCTCTCTCCCTCTCCCCTCCTTCCCCCTCCTTCCTTCTCTTTCTTTCTCCACACCTCTCTCTCTCTCCCTACCTCGCTTTCCAACATGCCCCCTCTCTTTTTTAATCCGTCCTCTCTCTTTTTTCCACCTTTCTCTCCATACCATTTTCCTTCCCTCACTGCCTCCTTCACCTTCTCCTTCCCTCCCTCCCTCCCTTCCCTCCCTCCCTTCCCTCCCTCCCTTCCCTCCCTCCCTTCCCTCCCTCCTTCCCACCATCCCCCTCTCCCTCCATCCATCCGTCCCCCTCTCCCTCCCTCCTTTCCTCCCATCTCCCTCCCTCCCTCTTTCTTTTCTCTTGTTCCTATCCTCTCCCTCCCTCACAACCTCTCCTTTACCCTTCCCTCCGCATCTTATCGCTGTCCGTTCATTTCTCCTCATTCTACCTGTTGCTTCACTCACGCACGCACGCACATACCTACACACGCACACACCCACGTGCGCACGTATTAACACGCACTTACCTACGTGTGCACGTATTCACACGCACGCAATCACACACGCACTCGCTTACACACGAACCCACGCATACACGCAGGCATTTATCTTTGTTCGTGAGCAAGGTCCGGAGATGATTGGGGACCAGAGGGTGGGGGGTGGATTGCATTAGGTTGATTGAGTTGAAGTCAGGTCACTCAGGGTTTGTAAACGAAGTCGAGACAGGTCAGGTCGAAGGTAATGAAGTGTGACGGCCATGGATGAATCGGAGGGGAAATGAGATGGTACAGGGCAAAATGAAGTCCTTGAGTTATGGCTCCAAAGGTTCTGCCGAATTTTCTTCTGGATAGTTTTCTTCTTCGTCTTCTCTTTCTTTCGTTATCTTGTTTCTTATGGTCCCAAAAGGTTCCGGAGATTTTTCTTCTGGGCAGTCTTCTTGGTCTTC
>NC_134786.1:64922601-64942601 GCF_046742065.1 Oratosquilla oratoria
CTTCCTCCCCTCCCTTCCCCTCCTTCCTCCCCTCCCTTCCCCTCCTTCCTCCCTTCCCTTCCCCTCCTTCCTTCCCTCCCTCTCCCCCTCCTTCCTTCCATCCCTCTCCCCCTCCTTCCATCCCTCTCCCCCTCCTTCCATCCCTCTCCCCCTCCTTCCATCCCTCTCCCCCTCCTTCCATCCCTCTCCCCCTCCTTCCATCCCTCTCCCCCTCCTTCCATCCCTCTCCCCCTCCTTCCATCCCTCCCCCTCCCCCTCCTTCCTTCCCTCCTCCGTCCTTCCCTCCCTCTCCCCTCCTTCCTTCCCCTCCTTCCTTCCCTCCCTCTCCCCCTCCTTCCTTCCCTCCCTCTCTCCCCTTCCTTCCTTCCCCCTCTCCCCCTCCTTCCTTCCCTCCCTCTCCACCTCCCTCCATCCTTCACTCGCTCTCTCCCCTCCTTCCTTCCCTCCCTCTCCCCCTCCCTCCTTCCTTCCCTCCCTCTCCCCCTCCTTCCTTCCCTCCCTCTCCCCCTCCTTCCTTCCCTCCCTCTCCCCCTCCTTCCTTCCCTCCCTCTCCCCCTCCTTCCTTCCCTCCCTCTCCCCCTCCTTCCTTCCCTCCCTCTCCCCCTCCTTCCTTCCCTCCCTCTCCCCCTCCTTCCTTCCCTCCCTCTCCCCCTCCTTCCTTCCCTCCCTCTCCCCCTCCTTCCTTCCCTCCCTCTCCCCCTCCTTCCTTCCCTCCCTCTCCCCCTCCTTCCTTCCCTCCCTCTCCCCCTCCTTCCTTCCCTCCCTCTCCCCCTCCTTCCTTCCCTCCCTCTCCCCCTCCTTCCTTCCCTCCCTCTCCCCCTCCTTCCTTCCCTCCCTCTCCCCCTCCTTCCTTCCCTCCCACTCCCCCACCTTCCTTCCCTCCCTCTCCCCCTCTTCCTTCCCTCCCCTTCCCCCTCTTCCTTCCCTCCCCTTCCCCCTCTTCCTTCCCTCCCCTTCCCCCTCTTCCTTCCCTCCCCTTCCCCCTCTTCCTTCCCTCCCCTTCCCCCTCCTCCTTCCCTCCCCTTCCCCCTCCTCCTCCTTCCTTCCCCCTCCTCCTCCTTCCTTCCCTCCCTCTCCCCCTCCCTCCTTTCCCTCCCTCTCCCCCTCCCTCTCCTCCTCCTTCCTTCCCTCCCTCTCCCCCTCCTTCCTTCCCTCCCTCTCCCCCTCCTTCCTTCCCTCCCTCTCCCCCCCTCCTTCCCTCCCTCTCCCCCCCTCCTTCCCTCCCTCTCCCCCCCTCCTTCCCTCCCTCTCCCCCCCTCCTTCCCTCCCTCTCCCCCCCTCCTTCCCTCCCTCTCCCCCCCTCCTTCCTTCCCTCCCTCCTTCCCTCCTTCCTTCCATCCCTCCTTCCCTCCCTCCTTCCCTCCCACCTTCCCTCCCACCTTCCCTCCCACCTTCCCTCCCACCTTCCCTCCATCCTTCCCTCTTGCTCCCTCTTTTTCTCTGTCTCTTGTTTCAATTTCCAATTTGTGTGATATTAGGTTTTGTCATCTTTTGAATGAAAAGTTCATTGTGTAAAATACTTTTCTTTATATCGTAATAATAGTTCGTGTATATTTTCTTCTTTCTTTTTCTCTCCCTCGCAGGTTTCATATTTATATTCAGAAATTGGAAACTCCACCAAAGTCGAGACCTCTCCACGTTGTCTCGTTTGGTTTATGTTTGTCCATTAACTTTGTTTGGAACTTGATACAATTTATTTATTTATTTATTTATTTATTTATTTATTTTTTATTATTATTTTTGTAAGATTCAGCTTTGCCCATCAGGATTTATAATTTTGGATATTTTGCATGATGAACATTTTTTTTTTTCTCATGACAATGATTAATTAAGTACAGTAGATTTTTTTTCACAATATTGATAAGTTATTTGTAAGGGCGTAGTTTTCACATGTTTTAAAGATATTGATAAACTACTTGTAAGTTAATGATAGTAAATATGATGATAACGTTGATGTAGACGACGCGTATAATGATCACGATGGAGGCGGTGATGATGGTGGTGGTGGTTGTGTGGTGAACCAGGGGTAAAATACGAACTGTAAAGAATTTTTCATAAACTCGTTCATTGCGTGGTACATCAGAATCGTCTACTCACAAAATACTCCACAGGACTGAAGTTTACTGTTAAGTGGCTTTAGGCAGACTGAGGGTAACGTAGATCAAAGAAGGAAAATATGTGCGATTTTTTTTATAGTTAGATTAAAAATAAAACATCACTGACGTAAAACACTAGATAAAAAGGTGTTTTACTGTGAAGCACAAGAACAGTTAACTGTGAACGTGTGTGCGTGCGTGTGTGTGTGTGTGTGTGTGTGTGTGTGCTTACGTCCGTGCGTGTGTGTGTGTGCGTGTATGAGTGTATGTGTGTGCGTGTGTTTATATTACTACATGTATAAAACCATTCGAGTCATGTAATCCGTGATATGACATGCCACGTTACAACCTCAATGGTATGAGCGGACATGAGTGACTGTGTATTTACCTAGTTGTATTTTACGGGAAGGGGAGCTATGCTCGTGATCTCCCGTCTTCACATCTCGTTTTATCTAGACTTTATAAATTCGTGTATAGTTTTTGCACACACCACATTTTCATCTAACTTGTTCCAAACATCTATTACCTTGTGGGGAAAGCTGTTCTTTTTCAGGTCTCTTCTATAACTGTCTTTCTTGATTTTCTTTCCGTGTCCTCTTGTATCTCTACTATCCTATTTTATTAGATCCTCTCTATCAATAGTTTCCCTTCATGATTATATAAATAGTTATCAAGTCCCCTCTCTTCTTTGCGTGTGTGTGTGTGTGTTTGTGAAGTATGTGTATATAAACTTTAATATAGACTCCTTATTTTTATTACAAAACCCAATGGTTTCCTTCTATATTTTAGTAGATATTCATATAACCTCTGTATCGTAAAAAATTTCATCACTTTTTTGTCTGTAGCTGGCCAAGGCGTTTGAAGAAAACGAGAAGAATTTTTTTTCTATATTTTTCTCGTATCAGAACGATTTTTTCTTTCCATCTTTATAGGAATATGATGCTTCATTATACAAGTTTTAAAAGTCTCATTCATAAAACACACAACCCATATCTCTTTCTCCTCCTCCTCCTCCTCCTCCTCCTCCTCTTTTCATTTCTTTGCTCCACCTTTCCGTTCTTTGTGTCCTTCTTGTCTTTCTCTTCTCTCTCCCCTTGTCTTTCTCTTCTCTCTCCTCTTGTCTTTCTCTTCTCTCTCCTCTTGTCTTTCTCTTCTCTCTCCTCTTGTCTTTCTCTTCTCTCTCCTCTTGTCTTTCTCTTTTCTCTCTTCTTGTCTTTCTTCTCTTCTCTCTCTTGTCTTTTTCTTCTCTTCTCTCTCTTGTCTTTCTCTTCTCTCTCCTCTTTTCTTTCTCTTCTCTCTCCTCTTGTCTTTCTCTTCTCTCTCCTCTTGTCTTTCTCTTCTCTCTCCTCTTGTCTTTCTCTTCTCTCTCCTCTTGTCTTTCTCTTCTCTCTCCTCTTGTCTTTCTCTTCTCTCTCCTCTTGTATTTCTCTTCTCTCCTCCTGTCTTTCTCTCCTCTCTCCTCTTGTCTTTCTCTTCTCTCTCCTCTTGTATTTCTCCTCTCCCTCCTCTTGTCTTTCTCCTCTCCCTCCCCTTGTCTTTCTCCTCTCCCTCCTCTTGTCTCTCTTCTCTCTCCTCTTGTATTTCTCTTCTCTCTCCTCTTGTCTTTCTCTTCTCTCTCCTCTTGTCTTTCTCTTCTCTCTCCTCTTGTAATTCTCTTCTCTCTCCTCTTGTCTTTCTCGTCTCCCTCCTCTTGTCTTTCTCTTCTCCCTCCTCTTATATTTCTCCTCTCCCTCCTCTTGTCTTTCTCTCCTCTCTCCTCTTGTCTTTCTCTTCTCTCTCCTCTTGTATTTCTCCTCTCCCTCCTCTTGTCTTTCTCCTCTCCCTCCTCTTGTCTTTCTCCTCTCCCTCCTCTTGTCTTTCTCCTCTCCCTCCTCTTGTCTTTCTCCTCTCTCTCCTCTTGTCTTTCTCCTCTTGTCTTTCTCCTCTCTCTCCTCTTGTCTTTCTCCTCTCTCTCCTCTTGTCTTTCTCCTCTCTCTCCTCTTGTCTTTCTCCTCTCTCTCCTCTTGTCTTTCTCCTCTCTCTCCTCTTGTCTTTCTCTTCTCTCTCCTCTTGTCTTTCTCTTCTCTCTCCTCTTGTCTTTCTCTTCTCTCTCCTCTTGTATTTCTCTTCTCTCTCCTCTTGTCTTTCTCTTCTCTCTCCTCTTGTCTTTCTCCTCTCTCTCCTCTTGTCTTTCTCCTCTCTCTCCTCTTGTCTTTCTCTTCTCTCTCCTCTTGTCTTTCTCTTCTCTCTCCTCTTGTCTTTCTCCTCTCTCTCCTCTTGTCTTTCTCTTCTCTCTCCTCTTGTCTTTCTCTTCTCTCTCCTCTTGTCTTTCTCTTCTCTCTCCTCTTGTCTTTCTCTTCTTTCTCCTCTTGCCTTTCTCCTTTTGTCTTTCTCCTCTCTCTCCTCTTGTATTTCTCTTCTCTCTCCTCTTGTATTTCTCCTCTCTCTCCTCTTGTATTTCACTTCTCTCTCTTGTATTTCTTTTCTCTCTCTCCTCTCCTTGTTTTCTCTTCTCTCCTGTTGCTTTATTCTTGCTTTGTCCTCTCCTCTCTCTCCTCTTGCTCTCTTTCTCACTCTCTCTCTCTCTCTCTCTCTCTATATATATATATATATAATATAGTATCTTTTTTTTTCTCTCTCTACTTTTTTTTATCTTTCCTTCATGTCCTTTTCTTTTTCTGCTCCCTTTATTTGCCACTTCACCTCTCACTTCCTATTTTCTCTCTTTTCTTTTCTTTCTTTTCCGTCTGCGAGCGCCAGCATTGACACAAAGACGTCCGCTGTTCCAGCCCGGCTCTTCGGCGGCACCGACGGAACCTTTTTCCGCGCCTTTCTATAGAATTCAAATGGAAAATCGAGAAAAAAAAGAAGAGATGAAGGGCGGGAAAGGCTGCGAGGGGTCAAGGCGCAGTGCAGATAAATATAAAAGGGTGTTAACGTCGGCCGAAATGGGTGTTTGTCAATGCCATGCTTTGGGTCATAGGGGGAATGGGATTGGGGGAAGTGTGAAAAGGGGAGTTGATGATGGGATTGGCGCCACCGGGGAGGGATTGTGGGAATGTAGGAAGAGTTGTGGGAGCAGGCAATGCAGTAGTGCGAACAACAAAAGCGGGATGATTGGGTGCTGGATGTGGGATTAGCCTCTTTTCTATTGCCTGGGCGGCTTCAACGCTCGTGGGCGAGTGGGCGCGTGTGCGCGCGCGTAGGCGCTCCTGTGGAAGGGGTGGTTGGGGTGGAGGAGGTGCCCGATGGAAAGAAAGGTGAAAGATCGAATGGATTTTCGTTGAGAGTAGGAGGTTGAAAAGGGGGAAAAAGGAGGGAGGGGGGAGGGAAGGGAGAAAGGAGGGAGAGGGGAGAGGGGGGAAAGGAAGGAGAGAGGGGAAGGAAAAATGGAGGGAGAAAGGCAGGGAAGAAAGGAGGGAAGGAGACAGGGAAGAAAAACTGAAATGGAGGGAAGGAAGGAATAAAGGAAGAGAGGAAGGAAGAAAGGAGGGAGGAAGAGAGGGGACAAAAGGAGATTGGGATGGAGAGGAAGAAAGGGAGGTAATGAAAAAATGAAGAAAGAAGGGAAGTGAAAAGAGGGAGGGAAGGAAAGAAGAAAGAGGGAGGGAGGGGAAAAAGAAAGGAGGTAAGGAATGAGGAAAGAGGGAGGGAGGGAGGAAGGAAAAGAAAAGAGGGATGACAAAAACGAAGTAGTGAATGTAGGAATGAATAAAGGAGGGTGGGAAGAAAGTGAAAATAAATTAGGGAAGGAAGAAAGGAGGGAGAGAGGGAAGAAGGGAAAGGTAGAAGAAAAGGAGGGAGGAAAAGGTAAAAGGAAAAAGGAGGAAAGATAAAGGAAGGAAAACAGGAGTGAAGGGAATGGATTTTGTAAGGGTAAGTACGTATGCAATGGTTAACACCAAATACTATACACTTTGCGATTATCTGTTTATTTATCTATATTTTTATTTATTTGTTTATTGACGAGTCCCGGGCTGTCTACTCTTTTCTTCTAATTGACTGGTCTTCAGTCGTGACGTCATGTCGCCACTTCTGATTGGCTGGTCCTCAGTCGTGACGTCATGTCGCCACTTCCGATTGGCTGGTCTTCCGTTGTGACGTCATGCAACATTTTCATATTTCGATTATCTTTACAAAATATATTTTTATATATACTATGATTTATCTGTATAAATTTCAGGGTTTGATTGGATGAGATATTACTCGGACCGATTTTTATTTAATTCACTTTTTCTCCGATTTTGATACTGGAGTGGGTTGACGATGTACAATTTGATACAACCTGGAACAGATTCGACACGAAATATTCTCTCGCGTTGATAAATTGTTGAATTTGTGTAACTGTGACATGAGGAATTATTTGATGTTGAATTGATGTTAGTATTTCTTTATCTATTTATCTATTTGTTTATGATAACTATAGTGATTTTTTTTTTGTATGTTTTGATTTGACCCAGTCTTTTAAGTTATATAGGAGTACAGTGAACCAGAATGAAATATTTAAATAACCGCCACTGCACTTGGAGCATATGAGCAATGTTCAGTTAAGGTTGGGAAAAGCCTTAATTAAAATAATGATGATTATAGTAATAATTCATAATTGATAACAATGGTAATAGTAATGATAATAGTAATAGTGAATAATTATTCATTTTTATCCTATGTTGTGATCATGCGTAATAATTACGCTAATGATTATAATTATCATGATAGTAAATAATTGATAATAAGTGATAATAGTAATGATAATAATAGTAGTAGTGAATAATTATTTATTCTTATTCTATTCCTGTGTTGTGATTCACTACTGCCTCATCCAACAGTGCTTACATCCGGACAGACCATTCCAATGTCAAAAGGAGCCTCACTGAATAAGACAGTATCCAAACATCCGTTTGATGAAGATAAAACAGTGCAATTCGTGAGTGTCCAGGATGAGGAGGATACTTGAGCGTCGTAATGCCTGTAGTCTATAATGCATTCTATCTGTGTCTTTCTCTTTCTCTTTGTCTTTCTCTTTCTCTTTGTCTTTGTCTTTCTCTTTCTCTTTCTCTTTGTCTTTGTCTTTGTCTTTCTCTTTCTTTGTCTTTCTCTTTCTCTTTCTCTTTGTCTTGATCTCTCTCTCTCTCTCTCTCTCTCTCTCTCTCTCTCTCTCTCTCTCTCTCTCTCTCTCCCTCTTTCCCTCTCTCTCTCCCTCTCTCCCTCCCTCTCTCCCTCCCTCTCTCCCTCCCTCTCTCCCTCCCTCTCTCCCTCCCTCTCTCCCTCCCTCTCTCTCCCTCCCCCCCTCTCTCTCCCTCCCCCCTCTCTCTCTCCCTCCCCCTCTCTCTCCCTCCCCCTCTCTCCCTCCCCCTCTCTCTCTCCCTCCCCCTCTCTCCCTCCCCCTCTCTCTCCCTCCCCCTCTCTCCCTCCCCCTCTCTCTCCCTCCCCCTCTCTCCCTCCCCCTCTCTCCCTCCCCCTCTCTCCCTCCCCCTCTCTCCCTCCCCCTCTCTCTCCCTCCCCCTCTCTCTCCCTCCCCCCCTCTCTCTCCCTCCCCCTTCTCTCCCTCCATCCCTTTCTCTCCCTCCCCCCATCTCTCTCCCTCCCTCCCCCATCTCTCTCCCTCCCTCCCCCATCTCTCTCCCTCCCTCCCCCATCTCTCTCCCTCCCTCCCTCTCTCTCTCTCTCTCTCTCTCTCTCTCTCTCTCTCTCTCTCTCCCTCCCCCTCTCTCTCCCTTCCTCCCTCTCTCCCTTACGGTCTTTGCAATAGAAATATAGAATGTGTGAAATGTTGCACATGAGAGATTTAATAACATCGTTAACTCTTGTGGCATTTAGCTAAAACAGATCCATTTCTTTTCTTTCTTCGTCCCTGGGAGAGCAAATGACAACGGACATTAATTACTTCTCAGGTGCTTCGTTTTGTGTAATTTTCTATAGAAGTTAATGTAAGCAAGACTTTGTACAAAGAACTACATGAAGTCAGGGAGTATAGAAGAAAGACCCATTTGAGTGTGTGTGTGCGCGTGTGCGTACACGCATGTGTGTATGTCTGTGTGTGTATATATGTGTGTGTGTGTGCGTGTGTGTATATATGTGTGTGTATATGTGTGTGTGTTTGTGTGGTTTGTGTGTGTGTCTGCATCTGTGTGTGTGGTTGTGTGTGCGTGGGTGTATGTATGTGTGTGTGTGTGTCTGGATCTGTGTGTTTGTGTGTGTGTGTTTGTGTGTATGTTTGTGCATATGTATGTATGTGCGTGTGTATGGGTTGGTGTGTACGTGGGTGTAGGTGTGTGTGTGTGTATGTATGTGTGTGTGTGAGAGATATAGAGAGAGAGAGAAATTACATTTGCATGCTTCTTCCCCTTCATGGTGATTCACAATACCTGGCATGTAAAGAAATGTTTCGATTCGATTAATTCCATTCGTCCATAATCTAGTTTTTGTGTCCCTCGGCCACTGTCAAATTGAACATGTTGAAATGATTTTCCACGGGAAGAGCAATTTTACTTGGTGATTTAATTTGCTTTGAATTAATGCCTTTATACGTTTATGTCTTTAAGAAGGAAAAACGTTTTCATATCAATTTTCATAATTTTCTCGGCGATCTTGCTTTTCAACGTTTAATATATGTTTAGTTTAGTTTATTTATTCGTTTGTTTATTTTCTATTTATTTATTCATTCACTTATTTATATTTTCATTTCCCTCTTGCAACGAGGTCGTCTTAGACTACTGGAAGATTACGCATAGCTTCTAATATGATAGATAGTTTGGGAGAGTATGTGATAGAAGAAAGCTAAAGATAAATGTGGGTAAAAGTACGGTGATGAGATGTACAAGGGGTGAAAGTGGCAGTAGACTGGAGGTGAGCATTAAGGGAGAGCGACTGGAGGAAGTGGATAGTTTTAGATACTTGGGTGCAAATGTGGCAGGAAAAGGTGGAGTGAAGGTGGAGGTAGAATGTAGATTGAGAGAAGCGAGTAAATGCCTTGGTGGATTAAAAGAGTGTAATGAGGAATAGACATTTGGGAATGGATGCTAAGAGGAGACTGTATGAAGGAGTGAAACATGGAAACATAAGAGAAGAAGAGAGAAGGAGTTTGAATGTGTTTGAGATGAGGTGTCTGAGAAGTATGATGGGGGTTACTAGGCTAGATAGAGTGAGAAATGAGGAGGTGAGGAGGAGAACAGGGGTGGAAAAGGAGCTGGGAGATAGGGTTGATGAAAGAATATTAGGATGGTTTGGACACATGGAAAGAATGAGTGAAGAAAGACTAGTAAAAGAGGTATGGAAGGCAGATGTGGAGGGAGTGAACATGAGGGGACGTCCTAGGATGAGGTGGATGGATGGGGTGAAGGGGGCTTTGGAGAAGAGGGGAATGTCTGTTGAGGAAGGACGGGAGAGGACAGAAGACAGGGGTGAATGGAGAATGGTTGTATATGGATGATGTTGTGATTGCATGAGGAGGAATGGGCGGGGGGGATGGGGGGTGAGGTAGTATGTGTGAGCAAAATTTGACGCAGCCAGAAGGGATTTCTCCCCGTCCTCTCCTTTTATGCAATGGGGGGACGGAGAGGGGGGGTCGCCGATTTAATGAAGCGGCCTTGCTGTGGATGTGCTGTGTCTTGCGACACTGCTTCTTACCCAGGGCAGTGGACAAGGTGCAGGGATGACCCGTCATCCAGGAGGTGCTCAGATAAGAGGGAGGGTTGAGGGGTGTGGAGTGTATTCAGGGATGGAATGGGTGGAAATGATTTTATGCCTTTTCCTTTTTGGCTACCTCCCTTGTAAGGGGGAAAAAGCCTTGGTATATGTATGTATGTATGTATGTACTATATATGTGTGTGTGTATGTATATATATGGTTGTGTATATATATATATATATATATATATATATATATATGTAATGTGCTGTGTGCGCGCACGCGACCCCGTATAAACAATGTTTTTGTGCTGGTGTTTAGGCGTATGTGTGTATGTGTGTAAAATATTTATTTAGTATCCCAGCCCCATCTACCATTCTTCTTGGTCATGTTTTACGATGGTTTCTTTGAATTGTTTTACTGCGGTTTGTTCGTCGTTTCTTTGTCGGTCTGGCCCCAGAATGGTCGTTTTCCTCGAGACGGCTTTTAGCCGGATCTTTGGGTTCCTTCCGCCAAATGTCTTTCCAGGCCGCTGCTGCCATATGAGCGGGAAGGCGAGTTTTCGGCCCGAACTGGAAGAAAACCTTCTCCCACGCTCTCCCTGTGGGAGGATCGAGATCCTTCATTACTTTTCCTCGTGACGGTGTGTTCTTCGTGTCACCTTACCTCTCGTTACTCTACATCTGGCTTAAGCGATCCCTACGCGTTTGACGTTATTGACATTAGTGTATCGATATGTTATTATTGTCAGTCCTATATGATCCCATCAGTACTGTATTGTAATTTTTGTTCAATATTATACATTGTGTAAAGGGCAGTTTTGGCCTTTTTTTGTGTGGGAAGAAGACATATACTGTATATGGCAGGCTTCCTTGCTGCCCGTGATAGAAATTAAATGCATTAAACATGCATATTCTTACACACAATATTTACATATATGTATGTATGCTTATAGATATATGTGCATGTGTTTATACATGGATATGTAAATGTATATATATATATATATATATATATATATATATATATATATTTGTGCGTTTTAGCACATGTGCATGTATAGAAAATGTATATAAATGAATATGTGCACACAATATATTCATGTATGTATGCGTATACATAGATTTATGTGCATGTGCTTATACCCGTATATGTGTATATATAGGTGTATGCACATATATATGATGTGGATATGTGTTGCCCTTTTAACACAATACACAAATTCTGTCACAGGAAAGGTATTGGGATTTTCCTCCCAATGGGACCTGGCGAGCGGATAGAAGCGTCACATGTTTTGCAGGAAAGAGTTTAAAAGTTGCTTTAGCAAACACGTTTTTTCTGTTAGGCGAGTTACCAGTTAGGCCATATTTGGGATGAACACATATCCATTTTCGAAAATATATCTATGGCTGTGCCGTTTTTTCCATGTCCAGTGTATTTTCGGCAGCCTGTATGGGATGTGGACTGTACGTTTTATATGGACAGTATTTTAGGGAATTAAGTGAAACCCCTACGGACCAGAGACGCACAGCATTATTTCATGACTGGTGGCTCGTCTCCACAAAAAAAGAAAAAAAAAAAAAAAAAAAAAAAAAAAAAAAAAAAAAAAAAAAAAAAAAAAAAAAAAAAAAAAAAAAAAAAAAAAAAAAAAAAAAAAAAAAAAAAAAAAAATAATAATAATAATAATAATAATAATAATAATAATAATAATAATAGTAATAATAATAATAATAATCACTTAATTTAGATCTTTCCTTTACCATTTCTACGACCCAGCTTCTTGTGAGAGATATTATGTAGATCGTATCTATGTATCTATCTCTATATCTTATATCTTATATCTATATCTTCTATATCTATCTCTATATCTATATCTTATTTCTTCATATATGGAAAGTCATGTATGTACCCCTCTCCCTACTCTGCACCAAACTGCGAAAGATTGTTCTTGAAATTTCACTGAAAGCTGAGCTTCTAAAGTCGAACTGAATATAGTTAGAATGTCGTAAAAGCACATATACCAAGCCGAAGTCATTTGAACTCCAGAGGACATGACTCGTTCAGGCAGAGTCGGGTACATGAGGGCTGGTGGTTTATTGTATATTTGAGTTTTATTATTATTATTATTTTTATTTTTATTATTAAAATTTGGTGATTCATTTGTTTTGATTTCCATATATATATATATATATATATATATATATATATATATATATACTGTATATATATATATAATATATATAATTATATATATATATATAACATTTATGTTTATTTATTTGTTTTATTTATTTGTTTATTCATTTACTTTTTATTTATTTATTTATTTTAGGGGCAATGGATGTGTTTAGTTTCATGATGACTTGTATTCTCGAACCTTGTAGATAGATATCTTGCATATACGCCATAGGACCATAGGACGGAAAGCTGACCTCTCCCCTGGATCTTGGTCCAATAAGAAATATAGTATTTTCTACGTTGCCTTTTTTTTATGAGTCCTGTTCAGGGATGGAATCTGCTTCTTAACTCCATAAAACCATCAAACGTTAAAAAATATAAGTAAATAAAAAAGAAACAACAGTGCCATGTCAAAGTCCGAAAACATTTTCGGGCAATTTTATAGCGAGAATGTCACACGTTTTAACCGATGAACTAAAACGGCTCCATATGCTACATCATGCACCCCACCCACACCCTCCTCTACACGCGAAGCGAGACAATACATTCATGCACGACCCATTATGCTTACTTATGCTGCACATTCAGGAGTGCTTACCCCTTCGTCTCGCATAGGAGACTCGACGGGAAGGCATTATATTGCATCAGACCGATATAGACGGTCGCGTAAATGTGTCAGAATATTATCAGGAGACACTCTCCCGCAGACGATGTTGTGTTTGTCAATGGCCGGCCGGGGAACAAGAACGGCACCTCATCCGGGAGTTACTGAGATGGAAGGGGGCTCGGAATGGGCTTTAATGTGTATGGAGTGTGTGTGTATGCTATGGCTAACCCCCTTATAAGGGGAAAAGGGATTTATACATGTAATCTAAAGGCGTTGTCTATCTTGGCTATTTTTCTTCCAACCTCCAATTAATTGGCGATACCGCCTTCCCAGATTTTTTTTTTCCGCCGTAAAATCATTTTGGCAAACTATTTTGTTTTCTCAACAGTTTATACAGAATGTCATTTGATATTCTGGAAGGAAATTATTTTCCTCCAGAACATCTAGATTTCTTCCCAAAAGCTACGGGCCACAAATCTGCTCCAACAGTCGCAGGAAAATAGCCCAGTGTGATAGCGTCAGAAGACTGACACCTGGCACTGCCTAATGAAGTCGAGGCGATCGACGCAAACGAAAGCGCCCTTGCTGGTCTCGTATTCGTTTAATTGTGGGTTCGAGTCCCGCTCTCCTCTCCAATTCCCAGCAATGACTGTTAGTTATCCGCCCCAATAGTCCCTAAAGCACATCATATTCGGCCGCAGCTGCTCAGCGCCTCATGGCGTAGGCTCCTGTCCACCGCCACCTTATTATTTCTGTGCATAATAATAAGTGCACTGGTGGCCTAATTGGAAGCGTGCTGGTCTCGCATTCGCTTAGTTGTGGGTTTGAATCCCGCACCACTATCCAATTCCCAGCAATAACTGTTAGTTACCCGTCCCAACATTCCTCTATGCACATAATAGAACAAAGCTTCGGCCACAGCTGCTCAGCGGCTCCTGGCGTAGGCTCCTCACCACCTACATTGTGGCGAATGTTAACGCATGACAGAGGAGAGGTCTTGATTTAAATACATAAAATAGTTTGCCGGCAGATCATGTAAACATATGAGTTACGAAACAACAAAAGGGTTGAACAAAGTAAGGTTCCTCTGTTGAATTAAGAATATAAAAACTTAAGAATTTGAGGAGACTGCAAGAGACCCTAAGACCTACACTAGGCAGTCCCATGTCCCATACGACATTTCATCCCCATCTATAAAGTTATCTAATCTGGTAAAACAAACAATAGTTTCAGCGCTCAATATTTGGTTACTAAGTCTGTCAACTGGCCGGATGCTGCTTTAGTTGCAAAACAAAGAAGATATTGCGCCAGGAGGCGTTTAGCTGAGGTCTTCACCTTTGCCCTTAGTGCACGGGCTGGCAGGTCAAGTGGAAGTCGATCTGTACATGTTGCATTCGAACCAGGGTTCAAGTCATTCGAAGCCCAAATGAAACAGATTCGCAGATCGGCACATCGATAAAAAAATACCTGTTATTTCTGATCCTACTAATTTCTAATACCGGACAAACTTCGGGATATAACGGATCTGTCCGGTATTTCCATCGGATATAACAGATCCTCGGTTATAACGGATCTTCTGATATAACGGATCTTCTGATATAACGACAGACTCCTGTCCCCATATCGTCCATTATATCGAGGGTTTACTGTAATGATAATGATAATGGTAGCAATGATAATAATACATACATATACCAAAGGCTTTTTCCCCCTTACACGGGGGGTAGCCAAAAAGAAAAAGGCATAGAAATCACTCCCACCCATTTCATTTCCCATATATTCCACTCCCCTCCACCCTCCTCCCTCCCTCCTCTCTCCCTCCTCTCTTGGCACCTCCTGGATGACGGGTCATCCCTGCATCCTGTCCACTGCCCTGGGTCAGAAGCAGTGTCGCAAGACACAGCACATCCACAGCAAGGCCGCTTCATAAATTCGGCGACCCCCCCTCTCCGTCCCCTCATGCAGAAAAGGAGAAGACGGGGAGAAATCCCTTCGGGCTGCGTCAAATTTTTTCTCATACATACTTCCTCACCCCCCATCCCCCACCCACTCCCCCTCATGCATCACAGCCTCATCTATACACAACCCTTCTCCATTCACCCCTATCTTCTGTCCTCTCCCGTCCTTCCTCCTCAGACATTCCTCTCTTTTGTAAAGCCCCTTTCACCCCATCCAACCATCTCATTCTAGGACGCCCCCTCATATTCACTCCTTCCACCTCCACCTTCCACACTTCTTTTACTAATCTTTCTTTACTTATTCTTTCCATGTGTCTAGACCATCCTAATACTCTTTCATCAACCCTATCTCCCAGCTCCCTTTCCACCCCTGTTCTCCTCCTCACCTCCTCATTTCTCACTCTATCTAGCCTAGTAACCCCTGTCATACTTCTCAGACATTTCATCTCAAACACATTCAAACTCCTTCACTCTTCCTCTCTCATGTTCCATGTTTCTGCCCCGTACATTGCTGTTGGCACAATCACTCCTTCATATAGCCTCCTCTTAGCGTCCATTTCCAGATGTCTGTTTCTCATTACACTTTTTAATCCACCAAGGCATTTACTCGCTTCTCTCAATCTACATTCTACCTCCACCCCCACTCCTCCCTTTCCTGTCACATTCGCTCCCAAGTATCTAAAACTATCCGCTTCCTCCTGCTATCACTCTCTCCCCTTGTACATCTCATCACCTTACTTTTGCCCACATTTATCTTCAGCTTCCTTCTTTCACACACCTTCTCAAACTCTGTCACTATCTTCCTCAATCCCTCCTCTGATCCTGCTACAAGCGCAGTGTCGTCAGCAAACAACAGCTGGCTCACCTCCCACTTTTCTCCATTTTCTTTAACCATCTCCAACCCCTGACCCACTACCCTTGCATTCACCTCTCGCACCACCCTATCCATGTAAAGATTGAACAGCCAGGGCGACATAACACATCCCTGACGAAGTCCCACCTTCACCTCAAACCATTCACTCTCTCCATTTCTAATCCTAACGCAAGCTCTACTACTCTCATAAAAACTCTTGACTGCTCTCAACAGCCCTCCTCCTATCCCATATATCTGCAGTACCTCCCACAGTGCCTTCCTGTTCACCCTGTCGTAAGCCTTTTCCAGATCCATAAAAGCCCAAAAAACATCCTTACCTTTTCCTATAGCTTTCTCACATATCTGCCTTACCACAAAAATCTGATCTACACATCCCCTACCTGTCCTAAGACCACACTGTTCCTCACCAATTACTCCCTCTGTTCCTCTCCTAATCCTCTCAATCAAGACCCTCCCATAAGCCTTCCCAACTACACTCAACAAGCTGATCCCTCTGTAACTACTACACTCACATTTGTCCCCCTTTCTCTTGTAAAGCGGAACTATACAGGCACTCCTCCAGTCCTCTGGCACTCTACCTTCTCTTAAACAAATATTAAATAACCTCACCAGCCAGTCCACCATAACTGTACCTCCTTTTTTAGACATTCTGCATGGCATCCATCCAACCCATGATAATATTTTTTCTGACCTAGCTTATGACGAATGGATATGGAGACATGTGTCAGGCTAACTTTTCCTCTTCGTCTTCACATTTTTTCAAAAACTATCAAATCTATATCCTACTTAGCCCCCATAATTTAACGAAGAAAGTTTGAAAAGAAAAGTCACGATGTAATGAAATTCATCCAAAAAATGCCACTCCATTTCCCGGCTGTGAAAGTGACTCCCCATTAGTCTCCAAAGCGCATAACGGGCAAAGGTGACGGCTGTAGTCGCAGCTGCTCAGCGCCTCCTGGCGTAGGCTCCTCACCACTGCCTAAGGAAATGGAACAGAAATGATAGGAACTCGGCGAACAGGGAAACTTTACGGCTGCCGCGAAATGTAATTTGTTTGGTAAGGTACGACGCGCCTTCCCCAGACTGTCCTTTATCATAATCGACAGTAACACAATAACTGCTGACCACAGCCAACGCGGGCCTTGCAATGCAGAGGCAATATTTCCATGTCCCTGTGTAACAGACCATAGGTTACCCCTAGTCCAGACTATACTCGGGGTTAAAATGGCCAAAGCTAGATTATACTATATTATGGGCTTGGCCGGGGGTATAGTGGCTTGGCCAGACTTTACATCTAGGACAGTGTTTCTCAACCTTTTTACCACTGCGTAACCTTTAAAATAAATTGCATGTCTCAAGGAACCCCTGCCCCCCCCCCAAAAAAAAAAAAAGTATACCTTATCTTTCTCATTTTATTTTCACCGTAATAATAGGTTAGATAGGATGATGTCTATATTACATTATTACAATTACCAAGAATATGTGCGTGTTTAATTACATTACGTATATGAAATTCAATAAAAAAAAATTAAAGTGCATTAGCTTATCTCACCTGTTCTCGCGGAACCCTTAGGGAGTTTTGCGGAACCTTAGGGTTCCGGGGAACCCTGGTTGAGAAACGCTGCCCTAGGATATACCCCTCTAGGCTAATTTATACCCTAGGTACAGCTTGGCCTAGGACAGTTTATTCTGGACAGGGATTGATTTGGTCTGTTACACCGAGACGCATTACCAACACACGTAATGCAATACATTTCCAACACACAGGCATAAGTGCGAAAGGAAATTTCCACGTTTTTGAACGCGAAGTCTTGTTGTTATGGACTCGTTTACCAGCGTTTCTTTCTTTAAGGAACATCTCTTGCCGTCTCTTGGGACACGTGGCTGTGATTAGTCATACTACGGCAATTCCCACATGATAGGAAGGCGATTGGGTGATTGTGTGGTCTGATTCGGTCTGAGAGTCGGAGAATGAGAATTGTTGTATAGCCTCGTTGGCATAGAACTAGTTTAGTAGCCCTTTAGAGCTGAGCTAGCGACTTGTAAAATAGTCCTCTGGTTGTCCATAGTCAACGTAAAGCAAGTAAACTTGCCTCCAAACTATTCTAGTATCAACGCTTACTTGCTGGATAAGTTAACTTGCAGCTTGCACAAGCGGCTACTAAACCAGCCCCGTGTCAGAGTCTTTAAATGAGCCCGCCTGGTGGCCGTTGCCGGGTACTTGGGGGTCATGGTTCTCCTGCATGAGAGACCAGGGGCAACGGACGGAACGGACTCCCTCGTTTTGTCAGTAGTCTATCTGCATGCGAATTTGATGTTATTGGTCGGTGCATTTGGTGCCCGTGAGGTTCCTCTATGCTCCTCATATGAGGACATGTGCCACGTCTTCTCTCATCATCTGTGACGGGATCTCGGCGCTTCTGAGCTCAGGCGAGACTCGAACCAATTACCTGCTCGTCTTGATAACGTCGCATTCTGCTTTCTGTGCACACATGGGGTCCCGCGCGGTCTGTCCTTCCGCATTGGCTGTCAAGCCAACGACGATCAACTTGGCGTTAAGGGAGAGGTACGGTCCCCTTGGCAGTTAAGGGGCTTGCCAGGAGTTAGGGTAGGTTAAGGGACTTGCAAAGGGTTAGGTTGGGTTAAGGGGTTTACGAGTTAAGGGGCTTGCAAGGGTTTAGGTTAGGTTAAGGGGTTTACGGGTTGGGCTTGCAAGAAGTTAGGTTAAGTTAAGGGGCTTACGAGCTAAGGGACTTGCAAAGGGTTTGGTTATGTTAAGTTAATGGGCATGCAAATTTATGGGCTTGCAAGGGGTTAGGTTATATTAAGGGGCTTGCAAGGGGTTAGAATAAGTTAGGTTAAGGGACTTACGAGCTAAGGGGCTTCCAAGGGGCTAGGTAAAGGGGCTTGCAAGGGTACATTGGAAGAGTATACCAGTAGGAAATATTTCGCTTCATAACTGGTTTAGATGCAGGAAAAATAGACAAAAACGTAAACGAAGACATTAATAGTCCTCTCTTCTATCTACTCAAAAGATTAATTGACGATCTTGTATGATTTTATTTATGTGATCTGCTTATTAGAGCTTTATATCAAGCTCTTGACAAAACTGTAACAAGCTAAACGCCGTACTACAAAAGGGTCCGTTTTCACATACTATTTCTTTTGATAGACTCTTAGGCAATTACCAATTGCATACATGATATTTTTTATATGATTTTTGGTTTGAAGTGTACAACTTCGAAAACTCTTGTCATAAGATTTTTTTATATTTTGTCTTTCCAGCCCTCAGTATTTCTTAAAAAAAGTTAATATTTGAATCAATTTGCCCAGTTGGTCTGCAGTCTTGTCTTTAACTTATGCGCTCGCTCTCATAAGTGTTGTCATTGATTACGGATCATTTCGTTCACGCACGGCAGAAACTGCCACGCTTAACCGAACTTTTTTGAAAGATATCGCATCCATGCTATAGCTGTGTGGGAATTTTTTTCACTCGATTCCTCGTGATGTGAAATTGAACTCAAACGTTTTCCACGTGCACGCCCGACCGTTTTCACGCCGTTCTAGGAGTGTAAGAAACGTTTCTTTTTTAGCCTGTCTCACAGAGGGCTTCTAGAACGTTCCTAGTTTGTGACACTAATCTGATTCCAGGGACAAATTCAAGGGGAATTTTCCGCCTGGAAGGCGTCATTGAACGGTGGAGGCTGTGACAGGAGAGGATGGGATTGCGGAGAGGAGGAGGAGGAGGAGGAAGAGGAGGTGGAGAAAGAGGACAAGGAAGAGCAGGAGGACTAAGAAGTGGAGGTATAGGAGGAGGAGGAGGAGGGGCTGGAGGAAGAGGAGTAGGAAGAGAATGATGAGGTCGAGGTAGAGGAGGAGGAGGAGGAAGAGGATAAGGTCGAGGAGGAGGAGAAAGAGCAGGAGGACAAGGAAGAGGAATAAGAGAAGGAAGAGGAAGAGGAGGAGGACGACGAGGAAGAATAGAAAGAAATGAGTAGAAAGAGGAGGAGGAAGGAGGAGGAGAAGGAAGGAGAGCAGATAGAGGATGTGGAGGAAGAAAAAGAATAGCGAGAGCAGGAGGAGGAAGAGGAGGAAGAAGGAGAGCAGGAGGAAGAAGTAGGAGAACAGGAAGGGGAAGAGAAAGAAGAGTGATAGTAGGAAGGAGGAGGAGGACGAGGAAGGGGAAGAGGAAGAAGTATTCAGTGCTTCTATCCAAGGAGGACATTATCGCACCGAAGAAGTCGAGTCGTTGAGGTGATAAAGAAAAAACTTAAGATTCCTTATCAAGTGGAGACTAGTCACCAAGCTCGAAAGAAAGCTAAGTGACCCTGGTCCGTAGGGGTGCCAGTAAAATTCCTAGAATATTGACTGCAAAAAATACATTCATTACGTCTAACGGGGAGCGTAGGAAGAAGAGGAGGAGGAAGAGAGGAGAGGAAGCAGGTTTGGGTGGAGAAGGGGAAAGACCAAAGATGAGTGACTGAAGTACCTCGTGTTTTTTTTATGGCCATTGGCAGTAGTGTGAAGGGGAAGGATATTTGTATGCGGATACCATGGCAACGGCGAGACGACGCTCTCAGCATTCGAAACAGCAAAGGAAACGAACGTAAATATGATCTTGAGGAAGGGATGAAGTATGTGATGTGGTTGATATAACACGATGAATGATAACGTTTGATTCA
>NC_134786.1:64945101-64965101 GCF_046742065.1 Oratosquilla oratoria
ACACACACACACACACACACACACAAAGAAAATAACAGTGTAAGACGAAGCGATTTCATTTTATTAGGGTATCTTCAGAGTACCAGCGGGCTTAGTTTATCATTTCCCTTCTGGTTTTTCTAAATATTTAAAATTGTGCGTTCATGTGACTATTGCTGTGCACATACATACATACATAGTTTCATACATACATACATCCGTACGTACGTGCATGCGCAATACGTACGTATATACGTACATACATACATACATACATACATACATACGTGCATACATACGTACTTAAGTACATACTTATATACATACATACGAACATACGCACATGCATACGTAATATGGATATAATAAATACAATAATTTTTTTAAAAATTGAAATAATTTCCATGAGGAAAGACAATTTTTTTATCCTTGTGACCCTTTAGGAAGCACTCGAGTCTCAGAATAGTGTCTTTGGACTTGAAGCACGACCTCAGCTCGGATAAGGAAGCTGCGTTGGGCCTCACAAGGACGTAGCCACGTGTGTTCTGAGAGCGATAGAGCACATTCACTCCATCCGGAGCACAAACTGTGTTTCTCATACACGGACAGCCATTCTCTCGTTTTCTCTTGTTCTTCCTAACACTCTCCTCTCTTCTCTCTCTCTCTCTCTCTCTCTCTCTCTCTCTCTCTCTCTCTCTCTCTCTCTCTCTCTCCTGCCTCTCTTCCTTTCCTCTTTTCTCTTCTCTCACCATAGCTCCTCTTTCTTCCCTTTCTCTTTCTTCTCTTCCTTTTCCCCCTTTCTCTTCTCTCACCATCTCCTCTGTTTTCTTCCCTCTCTCTCCCTCCCTCCCTCCCTCCTTACCCATCTCCCTCTCTCTCCTTTCTTCTCTCTCTCCTCTCTTCTCTCTTTCTCCCTCCCTCCGTCTCCCTCTCACCTCTCCCTCTTTCTTTCTTCTCTCTCTCTCCCTCCCTCCCTCCCTCCCTCTCTCTCTCTCTTCCTTCTCTCCTTTTCTCTCACAATCTCTCTTTTATTCCCTCTCTCCCCCTCTCTCCTTCCTCTATTCTTTCTACTTTATCCCCCTTCTTCCCTCCTCCACGCTTCTCCTCCCTTCTCCTCCCTTCACCCCTCTTCCCTTCTCTTCTTCTGCTTCCCTTCTCTTTTCACTCTTGCGTTTTACATTTCTCTTTTCTTCTTTCTTTTCTCCTTCCTCCTCTCCCCCCTCCTCTCGTTTCCTCCCTTTTCCTTCTTTCTTTTCCATCTTCAATCCTTCTTTTCCCTTCCCTTCCTTTCTCTTCCTTTCCGTTCCCTCCTTTCCTTTCTCCTCCCTCCTCCTCCCTTCTTCTCTTATCCTATTCCTTGTCCTCCCTTCTCCTTCCTTCTCCCCCTTCACCCTCATACCCCTTTTCCTCCCTCCTCCTCCCACCTTTTCTACCCCCTTTTCCTTCCCTCTTGTCCCCTCTCCTCCCCTCTTCTCTTCCTTTCTTTTCACTTCCCTTCTCGCCTCCTTCCTTCTCCCTTGTTTCTGTTTCTTCATAAATTATTTTCACAACTCTACTATCCTTTCCATCTTTCTTCCTCCTCCTCTTTTTCCTCCTATTTCCTCCTCTTTCCTCCTCTTTTTCCTCCTTTTCTTCCGTTTCCTCCTTTTCCTCCATTTCCTCCTCCTTTCCCCCTTTTCCTCCTTATCCTCCTGTCTCATCTCCTCGCCCTTCTATTCCTCCTTTTTATCCTCTTCCTTCTCCTCCACTTCTTCCTCTTCCTCCTCCTCATCATCTACCTTCTTTTCCTCCTCTTCCTCTTCTTCCTCCTCCTCTTCTTCCTCTTCCTCTACCTCGTTCTTCTCTTCTTCCTCCTCATTCTTATATTCCTCCTCTTCCTCTTCTTCCTCCTGTTCTCTTCCTCCTCCTGTTCTCCTCCTCCTCCTCGTCCTCTTCCTCTTTCTCTCTCCCTCTCCCTTCACATTAATTCTATTTCTTTTGGCCATGTCGCAACGGCCTTTGTGCCCCGCCCCAGCCTGAGCTGCCCCGCCCCTCACCTTGTGCCTCACTTTGCAGTAGGGGAAGGTGGGGGGAGCGGTGGCGGGTGCCCCCGGGGCTCCGGTGGGGCTGCGACAGGAATGGCCAAGCACAGCCTTTGTCCGGCTTCTCGCAATAAGGAGCCAACGCTCACTTTGCCCTGGGCGCTCTTCCTCTCTCCCCTTCTCTCTCTCTCTCTCTCTCTCTCTCTCTCTCTCTCTCTCTCTCTCTCTCTCTCTCTCTCTCTCTCTCTCTCTCTCTCTCTCTCTCTCTCTCTCTCTCTCTCTCTCTCTCTCTCTCTTTCGCTCTCTCTCTTTCTCCCTCGCTGTCTTTCTCTCTCTAGCTCTCTCTTTCTTCTCTGTTTCTCTCTCGCTCTCATTCTCTCACTTTCTCCTCACTCTCTCTCTCTCTCTCTGTCTCTATCTCAATCTATTTCTCTCACTCTCAGTCACCCTATCTGTGTGTTTGTGTGTCTGTGTCTATCTGTCTGTCTCCCATCTTTTCTTCTTCAGCTTCTCAATAGCCCAGTTGATCTCTCTTCCTCCTACTCCTTTTCTTTTCCTTCTTTCCCCTCCCTCTCTCTCTCTCTCTTTCTCTTCCTTTTACTAATTACTTCCCCCACCTTTTCTTTAGTCTTCGCTTATCTGTAATGTTTGTTTTGTTGCTTTTTCTCCTTTTGCTTCCACTCTCGCGCGCATCTGACGGTTTTTTTTTTTCATTGTTCTTTTTCCTTCCGTCTCTCCACTTCCTTCCGTTTTCTTCGTCATACCTTAGTGGAGATTTTGTTTTCATTACTTTCATTAGGTCTCCTCCACATCTCTTTCATTTTTTCTCGTATTTCCTCGAGGTCTTCGTCTTCCTTCCTTACTTCCTTTCTTACCTCCTTCCTTCCTGCCGTATTTCCTTCCATACTTCTTCCATTCTTCCTCCTTCCTTTCCTCGCTCCCTTCCTACGTCCCTTCTTCCCTTCCCTCATCCCTCCCTGCCTCCCTTCCTCTCTATCTTCCTCCCTTCCTCCCTCCCTCCATCCATCCTTCCCTCCCTTCCTCCCTCCCTCCATCCCTCCATTCCTCCCTTCCTCCCTCTATCCCTCCCTCCCTTCCTTCATCTCTCCCTTCATCCCTTCCTCGGTCCCTCCTTTCCTCCCTCCCTCCATCCCTCCCTCCATCCCTCCCTCCCTTGATCTCTCCCTTCATCTCTTCCTCGGTCCCTCCTTTCCTCCCTCCCTCCATTCTTCCCTTCCTCCTTTACTCCCTTCCCTTCATTTCCCCTCCTCCGTCACCCAAACAACTTTCCCAGTCTTCGTGTTTCACTTTCACCCCACTTCCATCTCCGCCTTCCACAGCCCTCCCTCCACTCCCTCTAACCCCCCCTTCCCCCGCCTCCCCTCCTCCCCTCCTCCTCCCGCCTCCTCCCCTCCTCCTCCCGCCTCCTCCCCTCCTCCTCCCCACCTCCTCTCCTTACAGCACCAAAGGCCTTCATGCTCCCATATTTGGCACCGAGACGCATCAGACGGGCTCCCTCCTCCTTTCTCGATCCTGTTCCCTTCCCTTCCCCCTTCTCCGCCTCCCCTCACTTCACCGGCTCCCTTCACGTCTCCCTACAACAGCTACCATCCCCACTCTTCTATTCAATCCCTCTCGCCCTTCCTCCCCTTCCCTCCTTCTCACCCTTCCCCCCTTCACTCCTCCTCACCCTTCCCTCCCTTCATTCACTCTCACCCATGCTGCATTCATTCCCTCTCACCCTTCTTCCCCCTTCACTCCCTCTCACCCTTCTTCCCCCTTCACCCCTCTTCACCCTTCACTCTCTCTTCACCCTTCCCTCCCTCGCTTCACTCCCTCTCACCCTTCCCTCCATCCCTCCCTGCACACCCTATCACCCTTCCCTTCCCTTCCTTTCATTCGCTCACACCCTTCTCTTTCGTGTTGCAGTCTTAACTGGGCTCAATGAAAAATTGAGGGTTCACTTATAATTCATCTTGTTTCCCTCCTCCCTCTTCCCTCCCTCATCCCTTCTTCCTTCCTCTGTCTCTCTTTCTCCTCCTCCTCCTCCTCCTTTCCAGTCAGGAAATAATTTCCGTTGTCTCCATTTTTCCTTTTCGTTCCTCCTTGTCTTACTTTCTTATTCTCTTTACGATTTCTTTTCACTTTTCTTTCTCCTTCGTTCTTTATGTTCCTATTTGTAATATGCTCCCTTTTCTCCTCATCTCCCCCATTCCCCTCTCTTCTCCTCCTCCTCCTCCTCTTCCACCTCCTCTTCCCCTCTCCACCTCCACCTCCTCCTCCTCCTGTCTTCACCTCTCTTAACTTCCGTTTCTTTCTTTCCTCTTTTGTGCTCTCCGCGAGGCTTTTGTATATGTAACCTTTACTTCAGTCATTTCCACACTTCTCTCTCTCTCTCTCTCTCTCTCTCTCTCTATATATATATATATATATATATATATATATATATCACTCTCTCGCTATATCTCTCTGCTTCTCTCTCAGCTTCTCCCCCTCGCTGTCTCTTATTCTTTCTCACTCTTTTTCTTTTACTCTTTCTCTCTGTCTGTCTCCTCTGTAACTCTTTCTTTTTCGCCCTCTCTTCTCTTTTTTTCACTCTGTCTGTGTGTCTGTCTCCTCTATATCTCTCTTTTTCGCCCACTCCCCGTCTTTCTTTTTCACCATTCTCTCTCTCTCTCTCTCTCTTTCTCTCTCTCTCTCTCTCTCTCTCATTCTTTCTCACTCTTTTTCTCTTACTCTTTCTCTTTTACTCTTTATCTCTCTCTGTCTGTGTGTCTCTCCTCTATATCTCTCTTTTTCGCCCACTCCCCGTCTCTTTCTTTTTCACCATCTCTCTCCCTTCCTTTCTCTGTCTGTCTGTGTGTCTGTCTCCTCTGTATCCATTTCTTTTTCGCCCTCTCCCTGTCTCTTTTTTTACTCTGTCTGTCTGTCTCCTCTTCCCGTCTCTTTCTTTCTCACCATTCTCTCTCTCTCTCTCTCTCTTTCTCTCTCTCTCTCTCTCTCTCTCTCTCTCTCTCTCTCTCTCTCTCTCTCTCTCTCTCTTTCTCACTCACCTCTTCCTCTCTCCTCTGTGTCTCTCTTTCTCACCTATTCCTCACTCTTTCTCTATCTTTGTCCCTGGCTCTCTGTCCCTTTTTCTCTCGTTTTAGTATTTTTCTGTCCGTCTCTGTCTGTCTCTCTCGCCCTCTCTCTCTCTCTGTCTCTCTCTCTCTCTCTCTCTCTCTCTCTCTCTCTCTATATATATATATATATATATATATATATATATATATATATTACTCCCTGTCATTTCTCTCTCTTCCTGGCCGCACACACACATTATCCGTCGTGGCTTTCTGCGTGCACTTAGTATCTCCTTCTAATCTGCTTCTTACTCGATTTTCTTTTTCTCGCTGCCGCCACTTCTCTCTCTTCTGCTTTGCGCTTCTTCTTCCTTTCTTCCGTCAACTTTGACTCACCTTCTCGTCCACCGCTTTGCATCTTTATCCTCTTTACCTTTTTTCCCTTCGCTCTTCCTAAATTATCTCGTTTCTTTTTATTTTCTCAATTTTTTTATTCATGTTGATGTTGAGCTTCCTCTTTTCCTTCCATTATTATTTTTCATTTTCTTCGTACATTCTCTTTTTTTTCTATTTTCTCTTTTTTCGAGTTTTTTGTGTTTAAGTTCTTTCTTGACTTACTCTTTTCGTTGTGGTTTTTACTCTTGCTCACTCTTTTATTTTCTTCTTTCTTCTCTTCTTCCTTCTCTACTTCCTTCTCCTTTCACTTTCTTTCTTGTTCCATCCTTTATTCTCCCTTTTCTCTCTTCCTTCGTTCACGTTTTCATTCTCACTTCTTTCTATTTCTTCTCCCTACCCTCTCCTTTTCCTCTTTTTTTTTCTTCGTTGGCATCTTCATCCACTCTTCTTTCGTCCTACTCTTCTACTTCTTTCCTTCTCTTTTTTCTTCCTTCTTCATTATTCAATCTCCCGCCTCCCGTTTTCTTTCGTTTTCTTTATATTCCTTTTTCTTCTCATTTTCCTCTTTTTTTTTCTTCATCTGCATCTTCATCCACTCTTCTTTCTTCCTACTCTTCTACTTCTTTCCTTCTCTTCCTTCCTTCTTCTTCGTTATACAATCTCCCACCTCCCGTTTTCTTTAGTTTTTTTTATATTCCTTTTTCTTCTCCTTTCCTCTTTTTTTTTCTTCGTTGGCATCTTCATTCATTCTTCTTTCTTCCTACTCTTCTACTTCTTTCATTCTCTTTCTCCTTCCTTCTCCTTCATTATTCAATCTCCCACCTCCCGTTTTCTTTAATTTTCTTTATATTCCTTTTTCTTCTTCTCCCTTCCTCCATCTTTGCTATTCAGTCTTCCTTCATTCTTTTCTCTCTTCTTTCATTCTTATTTCCTCCTTTTCCTTGATCGTCCTCTTCGTCGTCCATTTTCTTTCGCTATATCTTTAATCTTCTTAGGTTCTTTTAATCTTTCTTCATTTCCCCGTTTACGCCATCGCCTCTCCATGTTTTCCTGAGCTATCTTCTCCCCCTTTTTGCATCTCTTCGTCTTTATCGTAATTTATCTCCCCTTCTTTGTTATCCCACTTCCCTTTCTTGTCTCTCCCTCTTTCTCTCACCTTCTCTTTTTTCTCTTTCTCTTTTTCTCTTTCTCTCCCTCCCTTTCACTCTTTTTCTCTTTCTGTCTGCCTCTCTCATTCTCTCTCCCTCTCTCATTCTCTCTCCCTCCTACCCTCCTTGCCTCACTCTCCCTCCTCTCTTCTCCCAGTCTCTCTCCCTCTCCCTCTCCCACCCCCTCTCCCACCCTTCTCCCACCCACTCTCCCTTTTCCTTTCTATTCCCTCACTGCCTTTCGTATTCCATCCTTTGCTGATCCCTCACGTTTTTGCTGATTCGTTGTTACTTGTCACTCATTTATTCATTCATTATTTGTTTATTCATTTATTCATTTTTATTTCATTCATCGTGTTTATTATTTTTTTCCGGTCATTCTATTTCAATCAATCGGCTTATTCAACTCTCACACTCTCCGCAATAGCCTGTCATTCCTCCAGTTGTCAGTTCTCCATGCCTCAATTTCCGAGCCATTGTCTCAGTGTCTCCGTGTGTCTATTCTCTCCACAGCCAGACTGCCTCTCGTTCTCTCTTTTTCTCCCTCTCTCTCCCTCCCTCTCTCTCTCTCTCTCTCTCTCTCTCTCTCTCTCTCTCTCTCTCTCTCTCTCTCTCTCTCTCTCTCTCTCTCTCTCTCTCTCTCTCTCTCTCTCTGTCTGTCTCTCTTTGTGCGTGTTTCTGTCTCTGATACTCTCTTTTTTCTTGTTCCTTGTGCTACTTTTTTTCTCTTTAGTGTGTATTCTTCCCTGGCCGTGGCATATCGTAATAACTCTTTTTTTTTTTTTGTAGTCTAGAATGAATAATTGTACTAGGAACATAATCTTCCTCCATCTGGCAAATATATATTTTCTGCTCATAAATCCTTCCCACTTTTCCTCTTCCCCTTTCCACTTCCCACTTCCTACTTCCCCCTTCCCACTTCCCCCCTTCCCACTTCTTCCTCCCACTTTCCCCCTCCCACTTTCCCCTTCACACTTCATACTTCCCCTTCCCCTCTTCCCACTTCTCCCTCCTACCTCCCCTCATCCCACTTCCCCCTCCTACTTCCCCCTCCCACTTCCCCCTCTTCCTACTTTCCCCTCCCATTTTCCCCCTTACACTTCCTCTCTTACCACTTCCCCCTCCCATCTCCCCTTCTCCACTTTCCCTCTTCCTACTTCCCCTCCCACTTCTCCCCTCCCACTTTCCCTCTCCCACTTTCCCATCCCACTTCCTCTCTTCCCACTCCCCCTTCCACTTTCCCCCTCCCACTTTCCTCCTTCTCTTTTCTCATCGTCTCTGGCTGGTTGTGGGCAGTAAGGTGAAGAACGGGATCGTTACGAAGAGGGAGGAGGGAGGAGGTGGGAGGAAGGAGGTGAAGAAATTGCTGAAGAGAAGTGTGGGAGTAAGATGGACGGAGGCTACGAAACGGACAAAGTGTGTAGATAATGAACGAGACGCTGAGAGAGGATTGTGGAGGTGACTGGATGAAAGAGGAGTTCAGGAGGAGGTAAAGGGACTTCGAGGAGGAGGGAAAGGGAGTTCGAGGAGGAGAAGGCAGAAGAATTGAGGAGGAGGAAGAGGAGCTTAAGGGGAGGAGGAAGAGGAGAAAGAAGAAGAGTTTAGGAGAAGGCGGAAGAAATGAGGAGGAGGAAGAGGAGTTGAGGTGGAGGAGGAGGAAGATGAAGAGGATTGGGAGAGGAGTTGAATAGGAGTGATAAGGGGGAGGAGGAAGAGGAAATGAGGAGCAGCTAGAAGAGGGAAGGAGGAGGAAGAGAAGGGCAAGAAAGAGGAGGAGGAGGAAGAAGAAGAAGGAAGAGGAACTGAGTGAGAATAGAAGGTTCAGAATGTTGCTGGAATTTAGGAGAAATCATATCACCGTCGAGGAAAAGATGCCTGGAAAAAAGAAAAGAAAAAAAAAACAACCTTGGCTGTACTTCAAGGAAGATCCAGCTCGGAGCATCAGCTGGAACAGCAACAGCAGCAGCAGCACTGATGATGAACAAAGAACAGATTTGTATAATGAAGGGAATGAAGACTTTAAGATGGGAGAGCAGTTCGGAGACTAAGAAGTGTCTTTGTGAAAACGAGTTGTGGTGTTTAGATTGTTTTCTGTTGGTGACTGTTCGATAATCGTGGAATATGACTCGTGAAAAAGTCGTGATAGGTTTAGTGGTTGAGGTAATTATTTCTTAATGTATTGGTAACCGAGATTTTTTTGTGAGTGTGTGTGTGTGTGTGTGTGTGTGTGTGTGTGTGTGTGTGTGTGTGCTAGCGTGTTCAGATTGGGATGGTGGTAATGATAACAGAAAGTAATGTATACGCTTTGATGAGTGACGGAGGTGATGCTTTAGAAATTTGACAGGACTGGGCGATTTTAATTTATTTTATATATATATTTATCTGTGTATTTATTTTTCTCTTTATATTGTATTATTATTTTTTGATGAGACTGGGCGATTTTAATTTATTATATATATATATATATATATATATATATATATGTGTGTGTGTGTGTATGTATGTATGTATATGTATATACATATATTTATTTTTCTCGTTATATTTTTTATTTATCTATTTATTTATTATTATGATTATTATTATTTTATTTTTTTCATTTTATTTTTTTTTCCTGACTGTAGTAGTGTGAGATCTAGGTTAGACACTAAGAGTAAAAACAACTACAAGAAGGTTCGCTGTAAGGCGCTTGCAGGCCTAATGAAAGGGTTAGTTCTGCTTTAAGAAAGAAATTGCTTTACCACTGGGGTGGGGCGAGGGTGGGAGGGGGAGGAGGAGGAGGAGGGGGAGGCGGCGTGGTGGAGTGGGATGGGGGAGAGGGTGGTGTATATAGACTTAGCTTAAAGGGAATCTTCATAACCCTTTGGATGTGTTATACCTCAGTCGTTTTCCCAAGATGCCTTCAGGCAATTTTATTCAGATGAAGGAAAGGTCCTTCGAAGGGGAATGGTTGAGGAAGCTCCGTTGGATGTGGATATCGATAATGAGGACTTCAAAGCGGGAGAAAGAGTCTTCGTAGAACTCCTCTTCATCAAGGGTAGTCAGGTTGCGTCGACATGGAGTAGACTCGAGGGCACTTGGGTCTAAAGTGTTTCGGCGTCAGGCGTCGATTACGAAGGCAAAGGAAAGGCCTCTTCGCCTCAGAGGGAGGAGTTGTGGAGGAGAGATGATGCTTTGGAGGGGCACATTGCAAATTAGTTGGCAGCCGGGAAGAGGCGTCCAAGGGACTTGTTGCAAATGAGGTGGGAGGTGGAAGAATCGGAGAGTTGGCGGTTAACGAGGCGGTTTAAAACCCAGGAGCTTACAGAAGAGGGTTATCTCTGTTTAGTAAAATCATCTGACGGCGAGTATAAGAAAATTACGAACATCGAAGTGCTGGGTTCATGAGGACAATCCCTGTACTTCTTAACCACCATCCCCCTTAAAAATAAATGAATAAATAAAAACGGATTAGTATCGTCTAGTGATAAGGAAACCTAATAAGTGGTTTAGATAAGTTTAAAAAAAGGTAAGAGAGAAGAGAGCTTCTTAGGATTAGTGTTTGCGTGTCTCGTTACCAGCAACCTCGCGCACACAGATAACATACAAGGAATGGAACAAGTTTTCCTTGCTCGGATGATGCACACAAAAAAGCACAACACTGCCAAATGCAGCGTATCCATTTTTCTTTATATATATTGTTATTATTATTGTTACACACACACACACACACACACACACACACACACACACATATATATATATATATATATATATATATATATATATATATATATATATATATATATATTTATATATATATTTATATATTATGAAGCAGCCTTGCTGTAGATGTGCTGTGTCTTGCTATATTGCCTCTAACCCATGGCAGTGGTCGAGATGCAGGGATGACCCGTCATTCAGGAAGAGGCAAGAAAAGAGGAAGGGAGGGTTGGTGAATGGGAGTGGAATATGTGGGTATGAAAAGGTGTGGGAGTGGATTTATGTCTTTGACTTTGGCTACCTCTCTTGTAAGGGAGAAAAAGCCTCTAATATATGTATGCATTTTTATTTTATTTCATAACTTTATTTATTTTTTAGTTTGTTGTCCTTGATATTCTCTTCCTCGGCACTGGAAGTCTGAAGCAAGCTCCCATTTCTCTCTTCATCCCTTAACTTAATATAAACTTTGCGCTCATAAGAGTGATCTGATGTCCTTCTTGTCCGTTGGGTGTTCCTTCAGAGAATATCCCAAGGCCGCGCTAAAAATCTTTATGGAAGCTGAGAGCAAAGTATTCCTTACTTGAGGCTCCAGCAAGCGGCCATGAGGAAGCAGAAGTAGAAGAAGACCAACGAGACGGGGAAGAGGATAATGAAAGCGACCAGTTATGGTGAAGATGATCAAAGTGATGGTGAATGTTGAGATGATTATGACTAACAAAGATAACTGATGGTAAAAGTTATTGTGAAAGTGGCTGAATGTGATGGTGAAGATGACATTGACATTGATAATGACTTAATGACAATGAAGGCGAAAATAGTGATGATTCTTCTTGAGTGACTTTTGAGTTCTTGAAAAATGAGGAGGAGGAAGTCGAAATTTGTCGTTCTTAGAAATGACGCCCTAACCACAAGATTTGACGGGAAACCGAACCTTATGATATAAGGACATAGTGGTCACAAGAGAATACCACGCGACTCGTCGTCACGATGAGTCTTAACTACATCGAACACGATGGTAGGAGAGGCGTGGTAGGGGATGCGAACTTTCACAACAAATGACCCAGTTGATTGGCTGAGTAGCTGATTGGGATGCGAGTGGGATAGAAACAATGGTTTCGGGTAATCTTTGACCTTAGCTAAGGTCACAAAATGAAGGCCGTGAACGAAGGTCACAAATAAATGCCACAAACAAAGGTCACGAGTGAAGTCATGAGTGAGGAAGTTCATAAATAAAGGTCACGAATGAAGATAATCACGAAGGTCACGAATGAAGATAATCACGAAGGTCACGAATGAAGATAATCACGAAGGTCACGAATGAAGATAATCACGAAGGTCACGAATGAAGATAATCACGAAGGTCACGAATGAAGATAATCACGAAGGTCACGAGTGATGAAGGCCACGAACAAAGGTCACGAATGAGGGCCACAAATGAAGGTCATGATGAAAGATAATAAATAAAGGTCACGAATGAAGGTCACGCTGGATATATTGCCAAGCACTACACACAAACGGCATTCCTTTATGAGGTAAGATTTGTCTCCAAACTTGTAATAATATGTAACGTTGGTCTATAGGGGTACCAAAGTCTCCGAGATATTGACTGCGCATAGCAATGTAATTAGAACTCCAATTCCGGGGGCGTTTTGGTATCACTTGATATGTAGGAGAACAGCTATATCATAACTTGTGCTTTGGTGGCATAATCGGAAGCGTGCTGGGCTCGCATTCGCTTAGTTGTGGGTTCGAGTCCCGCACCTCTGTCCGATTCCCAGCAGGCACTATTACCTTTCCCCCAACAGTTCATAAAGCGCCCTGGGCAAAGGTGAGGTATTCGGCCTCAGCTACGCGCCTCTTGGCGTACGCACCTCACCATATTTATCATATGATAAGTTAAACAGGGTGCGCCACTGTCTGAAAATTTTAGGGAAATAGAATATAATACTCTATATAGAATTGTAATGAGATTTGTTCTTTCATTAATTATTTTTTGTGTGTGATTGTGTGTGTGTATATGTGTGTGTGGTGTGTTTGTGTATGTATGTGTGTGTGTGTGTGTGTGTGCTCGCGTTTGCCGTCGTATTTACGTCCGCTCGTTTATGTATGCATGCATGCTTGTGTGTGTCCGTCCGTGCATACGTTCGTGCGTTCATGCAAGTGAGAGTTTGTGAATACATATCCAGCTTTATTGCGCATAAAGACCGGAATGAAGAAAAGGTTTTTATGCGTGTCTGGGTCGCTTGGTAGGCACCAGGGTTGCCTTCGAAGACTTTGGGAAATGCTGAAGAAGTTTATGACTGCTTTGGAGTTCAAGAAAGCCATGATTGGAAAACAGAGATTTGGTGAGCAGAGATATTGGGGGGGGGGGGTGCACCGTAGTGATAAACACGAGCGGTTCAGAAAGAGGTAGTTAAGTGAAGAGTGTTATTTTGATATTTTGTTTATTTTAAGAGTAAACGACGGCCCGGAGAAGCCCTTGTCAAATTCACAGTTTACTTAAACTAATTTCATGACTATTACCAATTCATTAGTGACGGAGTCTTTGTATACATGGGTGTTTGTATAGATATGACTAATATATGTGTGTATATATGTCTGTATATATAGATATATATATATATATATATATATATATGTATGTATATATATATATATATATATATATATACACTATGTATGTGTGTGTATATATATATATATATATATATATATATATATATATATATATATATATATATAATATATCCACCCTGCCACAGCTGTGACGTCACTGCTGATGCCACTTCCTCATACACCACCATTTCCTGGAAGGCACGGCCGCATTCCAGCTACGCTGTTATTACACTCTCCTTCCCTCCCTCCCTCCTTCCTGCCGCCTAACCACCTTCTCACCACATAAAAGCACACCTGCTTTTGAAAACGTGTTAGGCTGTTCCCTCTTGCGGACGCCGATCCGTGTCAGTTCTCAGCTTCCCTCTTGTGACCGTGGCTGCCGCCGTCCTCACGGCTTCCGGGGCCAAAGGCGTCGTCCTCTTGTAGTTACACAGATGCCGCAGGTCGGGGGAAGGGGCCAAGTGGGAGATGTTAGGCTATGGGTGTGTTTAGGTGGGTGTAAGAGGGTGAGGTGGGGAGTGGGGGAAGGGTGTGGGAGGTGTTTGATTTGTGGGTGTGTTTGTGTGGGTGTAAGGTGGTGAGTGGGGGAGGGTATGGGAGGTGTTAGGCTATGGACGTGTTTGTGTGGGTGTAAAGGGTGAGATGATGAGTGTGGGGAAGGGTGTGGGAGGTGTTTGACTGTGGATGTGTTTGTGTGGGTGTAAGGTGGTGAGTGGGGGAAGGGTGTGGGAGGTGTTAGGCTATGGCTGTGTTTGTGTGGGTGTAAGAGGGTGAGATGGTGAGGGGAGGAAATGTGTGGGAGGTGGTAAGATATGGGTGTGTTTGAATGGGTGTAATAGGGTCAGGGAGGAAGGGAGGAGAATGTATGTTGTCGCCAAGATTTTTTTTTTTTTTTTTTTTTTTTTTTTTTTTTTTTTTCTCCCCAACTCCTCACGTCTTATCTCTGCCTCGTTCTTTTCGTCCTCGCTCCTTTCATTTCTTCCTCCCTTCATCTTTACTTAATTTTTATTTTTATTTTTTCACATTCCCCCGATTTATTCTCAAAATCCTTCAGCGAAGTTTCTTTTAACTCCAATCTCCTATCTTTACTACCATTCTCTCCTCTCTTCCCCCTCTCTTATCTTTCCCGGCTTCTCTTTTTCTCCCCTCTCTTCCTCTACCTTCTCTTTGCCTCCTCTCTCCTCTTTACCCTCGTCTTTCTAACTTTTTTTTTCCCTTCCCCTATTGTCCCTTTCCTCTTCTCTTTCTTCTTCTGCTTTATTGTCCTCTCCCTCCTTTTCATTTTTAGTTTCCCGTCTTCTTTCTGCCTCCTTCTGTATCTACTACGTTTATGCTTTTTATTTATTTTTTTGTTCTTTTTAATTTATTTTTATTTTATTGCATACTTTTTTATCTATTTGTTTGTTTTATTTTGTCCTTTATCTTACCTGATATATTTATCTATCATTTCTTATTTTCATTTCTTTCTTTATTCTTCTTATTATTTTTTGGCCTATTGACAATGGACCTTCCAAAAAATAAATAGACAATACTATTCACCTGCCCGTGTTTCGTTTTCTGTCGCCTACTCTCCCTGTGGAGTGGATATGGGGAGTGGAAGGAGGTGCCATGCATGCAACTCGAAGGACAGGAGTGGTAATAGATAGCAAAGACGGTAAAGCGGTCCCTACACGATCAATATTATTGCGCAATATTCCTTATTGTACAATACTATTGATGTTCTAGGGATGGTATTGAAGAGGCATATGTGTTTGCCCTGTACATTTGAAGTCTTCAGTATATTGTGTCATTCTTCAATACCATCCCTCTACCGTCAATAATATTGTACGATGCAGAATATTGCGCAATAATATTGATCGTGTAGGGAATGGGCTAAGGGATGAGGAGGGGACCTGGAGGGAGTGTGGGAGGAAGGAGGTAAAGAATGGGAGGATTAGAAGGTAGTGAAAAACTGAGAAGACGGATAGATGGGGAAAATGGGAGTGATGATTTGTGGGTCTGGTCTGTGATGGGAGGAGGGGAGTGTTATAGGGAGTTGGGAGGAGGTTGACGGTGGAGTGGAGGGAGTGATGTCTGGGTTATTAATTAATATATTAATTAAATTGTTTATTTATTGATTTTTTTAAAATCATTATTTTGATTTCATTTTCTTTTGTTTCACTCTTATTTTGTAATTCTATCCTATAATTTTTATTGATTTTATGATAAATTCGTTTTATTTTATTAGAATTTATTTTTTTAATCTTATTTCAATTTATTTTATTTTTATCTATTTATTTATTTATTTTTTCATGTGAGAGCCAGTAAAGAACCATTACAAGAATGTCGGGATTGCCTGTTGTTACAAATTACACATTTCAATATAATGTGAGAAATCTGAATGTAAGCATATCACAAATATATATCAAATGATTGTCAACTTTGTAATAAAGCAGAAGGGTTTCTCTTCATCAACATTGTATATAATTACTTATTTTCATATTTTTATTTGCCGGTATCTGTTTTATTATATATATATATATATATATATATATATATATATATATATATATATATATATATATATATATATATGTGTGTGTGTGTGTGTGTGTGTGTGTGTGTGTGCGTTGAGACATTCTGACAAGTTGACATAAGTGGGATTAGTAAACACGAGTCTTAGTCTGAGTTTATTCCTGACCTGCGAAACTAGTCATGAATAAACTCAGACTAACATTCCTGTGTTTCCTACTCCCACTTGCGTCATATAATATATTATATATATATATATATATATATATATATATATATATATATATATATATATTGTAGTATTTCACAAATGACACGTGAATATAATTTACAGACAAAACCATTGGTAAATAAGAAACGTAGTCCGAACGTTTACGTATATTTAAGACATCATCAAGGGAATACAGTAAGGGAGATACAGAGACAGTATATATACTACTGAAGTATATATATATATATATATATATATATATATATATATATTATGTATGTAATATATATATATATATATATATATATATTTATTTATTTTTATTTTTATTTTTATTATTATTATTATTATAATTTTTTTTTTTAGCCGAATGGGATCTGAGAGGAAAATGAAAGGGAGCCACACGAGTGGTAGGATTTCGTAAAGGGGTGAATGGAAAGAAAAATTTTGAGAACCACTGTTCTAAGGTCTGCGTGGGCACAAAGTGACCACTTAGACTTCAGAGGGGTTTTATGGTCGGCCGGACACAGACACTAGCTTATGGAGAGACGCTTGTTGAGTGGCCGAGGGGGAGGTACGTGGCATCAAAAAGAAAAGTCTGTGGACAAAGAGGAAAATGAAGTGATGATGCTGTGAGATTTTTAAGTCCAATTATTATTATTATTATTATTATTATTATTATAATTAGTAGTAGTAGTAGTATTATGATTAATATTGTTATTGCTATGGTTATCATTATTGTTATAAATTTTTAGTAACTTTTTTTATTTCTGTCTTTATTGATCTGTTTATATTTCATGCTGTTTATCTATTATTTATTAATTTCTTCTTCATTCTGTTTTCATTTAATCTTATTTGATTTTATCCTGTTTTATCTTGATTTCATTTCAGTGAATCGTATTCCATTTGTATTTTCTTTATTTTTGTTTTATATTATTTGTATCTTATTTACATATCATATTCATTTTTTTTGTATTTTATTTATATTCAATTTATTTTTATTTTATTATTTTATATTAATTTGTATTTTATTTATGTTTATTTTAATTTATCTGTTTTATTTATATTTTATATTATTTTATTTATTCTATTTATATTTTGTATTAATCTATTTGTATTTATTTATATATTTTATATTATTTTATTTGTTTTTTATTTTATTTTTGAAGACAACTGCGCCGGAAAAGTGGAGCTGAGCGGCTGCGAATGACAGAAAGTGCCATCGCGTTGGTGGGGTGGAGAAGGGCCAAAGTCTTGAAATAATAAAATGACCGAAATAGGATATCCGCCTCCTCTCTTTATTTATGTCGTTCTGGAATGATTTTACAGGAGAGCTCGCGTTCTATTGCCAACACGAATGCGCAGGAATAATAGAAATATGTATATGTTGGATTTTACACAAAATCTATGAGAAATATTGGTGAGCTGTGTGGCTTTAAGGGACTTGTTTGAATGCGTGCGAGTACACACACGCGCACACACACACACACACACACACACACACACACACATATGCCAACACACATTCATACATACATACACACATACATACACACACACAAACACACACACACACACACACACACACACACACACACACACACACACACACACACACATAACGCAGTTGGTAGAGTTCCCGGCTACCACTACGGAGGCCCGGGTTCGACTCAGACCCAGGGCTGAAATAATTTCAGTATCGTTGCGCTGCGGGTTGTTACTCCAACTCTCGTGGGCGGTGAGTTGGGTGTGTGTGTGTGTACGTGTAAGGTCACAGTATTACCCATAGATCGGTCATATACGAGCTCGGAGCTCTCTTCCGGGAGGGAAATAGCTGTCGATCACGAGTCCAACACACGTGATCCAAGACCATGGTGGTGAATGGTGAATCTCACACACGCACACACACACACACACAACAACAACAGCACACACACACACACACACACACACACACACACACACACACACACACACACACACACACACATCAGATTTTATGGGATCCATTCGTTTGTGCTCGAAGAAGAAGTTGGTTTGGTTTGAAAGGAAAAGAACTGATGGAACTGATAGTAAATCGGTATTATTAAAGAGGAAAGGGAAGAAGACCTTGCCGCCGATCGAAGTCGTCGTTGGAACGTGGGAGAGGAAGATCCTTCAAGAAGGTTTTTTGGGATGAGCAGAGAGATCCATGTCGTAACGCACAAAGAATACCTCAGACTCCTGAAGGAAGGCGGGAGGTTGGTCAGTGGGTTGAGGGGAGGTTCTCAGGGTGGAAGGGTGGGTGAGGGAGGGTGGAGTGGGAGGTTATGAGGATGGAGGTGGTGTGTGAGGGAGGATGGAGTGTGAGGGAGGGTGGAGTTGTAGGTTATGATGGAGGGGTGAGGATGGAGATGGTGTGTGAGAGTGGATGGAGAGTGGTGGATTAGAATGGAAGGGTGTATGTCTGAGGGTGGAGGTGATGTGAGGTGGAGTGTAAGAGTGGAAGGGAAGTAGTGGGTGAGAGTGGAGGCGTGAGTGATTGTTAGGAGTAGGAGTACTGGTAGAGGATGCTGAATTGGAATGGGAGTGGTATTAGGCTGGGGCGGGGTTGATCCTTGACTTGACTGACAAGCTGACGTGTCGTGAAGAGGACCGACGTCTCGGACCACGAGATCCAGACAAGAGAAGTTCCAAGCCTGTCAAAGAAAAGAAAAGAGAGAGAGAGAGAGGAGGAAGAAGATGATGATGATAATTAGCTCACGGAAATTATAGCAAAGATGAATGTACACCCATATAGCAAACCAAGAATAATTGTTTCCCATAGTGGCAGTCTGGCTCTTTAAAAAAAGAAAGAAAAAAAAATCTTGCATTTTTTCCTTTCTTTCTTTCTTTGATGTACACCGTGGAATGCATTGCAAGGATGAAGCCCACCAGCTGGTCAAGTTTCGCAGCTTGGCTAGATTCAAAATGAATGAAGTAAAGGAGAGGGTTTATTTATCATGCAGATGTTTCTGGCGGTGATTTATTTCTGTTGATGATTTACTGAGTGTTGGAAATGCGGCGGCAATGGCTTGGATTTCATCCTTGACATTTATAAAACAATTTGGATATATATGCTTGGCTCGAGACGGCGTATGATAAATACGCGGAAAGAACAAGGAAATTATTAGATGATAATGATAATAATAATGATGATGGTGATGTTGTATCTACTTACCAAGAGGTTTTTTTTTCCCTTATGAGGGGTGTAGCCACACTAGTGCCACCATCATCGCCTTCATCACCAATTTCACCACCACTACCACCAAAATACTTGACTTTGCTCTTTCGTTTTATTACTCTATCCATAGCCATTTCACCTCTTCTTCCCTCACTGCCTTCCACTGTTCTTTGTTCTTCCTTCTTCCTCTCATAGCAACTAAATCTTATTGGCCAATCCTCTCCATGCCTCCTTTCCCTCGTTGTGTAAAACCATTTTCTTTTTTGTATTCTCTTTCCTCTTCATTCGTTTCCTCGTACCGTTTTCTTTATCACTATTTTCTTTTCTTAAGGTTTCTCCTCTCCTCTCTCCTGTTCTTCCTTCTCTTTACTTTTTTTTTATTTTCCTACTTCCCATTCTCTCTTTTGAATACAAGAACATAAGGCATGATATATCGCGTGGCAAAGAGAATTTATCATTTGTAATTGAATATTTGATATACTTATATATTCAACAGTTCCCATGTCGTTTAAATAATGTTTTGCAGACGAAAATGCAGTAGCATAGCAGTGGAAGATATATTTGAATAGTTTTGAGAAATTATACGGAAGAATATCGCTAGCCGAGCGTCGCTACTTGCGGCGGAGGCCGAGGTGACAGCGGTTCGAACGCTAACGAGAGCGAGTTGGACCAGGGGTATGGTCCATTAAGTTCCACACTACAAAGTCCTCTGTGAGGGGCACCGTCCTAGCCTCCTGATAGGGGGAGTTCGCGAAGTTAAACTGAATGAACTTCATCAATTCATCTACTTTGCGTGTGACACTTCAACGTTTGGTTATGTCCCTTTCCAAGTCCTCCTTCTTCTCCTCCTCCTCCTCCTCCTCCTCCTCCTCCTCCCTCCTGCACCAGTTCTGATTTCCTCATTTCCCTCTTCATTTACTCCTTTCCACCCTCTTGATTTTCATTATCCTTTTTATCAATCCAATTTACTCTTACCCATCAATTTCCCTCACCCGCCACCCTTTTGCCTGCGAACAATAAACTTTCTATTTCGTCCCGAGTTTGTTCCCTGACTGAAAAGTGGCCAGACAGGCTTTGGCAGACGACGATGATGTTCAGTGTTGTAGGTGGAGAGAGAGAGAGAGAGAGAGAGAGAGAGAGAGAGAGCGGTGC
>NC_134786.1:64967601-64975101 GCF_046742065.1 Oratosquilla oratoria
TTTTATTTGATTTATTTATTCTATTGTTTATTGGCTTATCTCTTATTTATTTATATATTTCATTTACTTTTTCTTCTATTTCATTTTTCTTTTGTTTTGGTGTAATGCAGGACTGAACCTACCCTTGATTGGTAGACAGAATAAACGTCGAGAGCGGATCCTCCAATCATGCAACCTCGTTTTCTATGTCCACCAATGATATCACACGAAGAAGCGGCTTGGAGGAGGGTCGTATGTACAAAGAAAACGTATTTTTTTATGATAATTTCCTCGTGACATTTTATTCTAGCATAGAGACAGACTCGAAACCCATTCCTAACAACTTTAAATATATTCTATGACCTCCATGGTAGATATATGTGTGTTTAGCAGTTTTAGCTACACTTTAGGATGATGTAAACGTATATGTATAGTTTACATCAGCCTTGACCGTGGCGGCGTGAGAGTTAATTTTACGTCGAGTTGAAATCTTCTGAAGCTCTGAATGCTTATGAGGTCAACCCAGCTGGAAGAGCTTGGGTTTATTAAACAGACAAGTCTGTACAGACCCAGAGGGAGAGTCCGGTGGGTATTTCCTCTGTTTAGAATTTATATTTAGATAGTATGTTTGACATACAATATTTGTGAGTTGTAGTACAATGGATTTAGTATTAGTCAATGTGTCTTGACGTGGTGTATTGTTTATAGCTATGATTATGTAGTTTGGTAGATATATAGGAATGATTAATGATATGTCTGTCGATGAGACTGAGTTTCCGTGGGCAGTGACGTGATCGTTGCGTATGCTTCTTTATGATTTGGGGAATGTATAGGTCAGCAAAGATTGTCGGTTTTGTGTAGGCTAGGTGCGAGTTAAAGGCGCCAATGCCTGTCGACATCTTGCAGGTCTGTAGATCACGTGTCATACAAGTTACATATCGTATATATGGTTATAGGGTTAATAACGGTTACATATGTGGTGTTCGATGTCGATGATACACTGTCACGCCGACTATTCCCAAGCAAAAATTTCAAGTGATTTAGTGTGGATTTTTATTTTATTTTTAATTTTTAATTTATTTGTTTGATTATTCTATTTATCTATTTGTTTGATTGTTCTATTTGCGTGCGTGCGTGTTTACCTAATTGTACTTGGTTGTAGGCATTTTAAGTCCATTATTTCTCGTGTACTAGAAAATCAGAATTCAGAAAACCACAGGCTCGTAAATTAAGCCACAGTCATAAGAATACTGTTGGGAACCAGCTTCCATTTAATTAAAAAACTTCATCTTTTGACGTATAAGCTCTCGCCATAGCACATTATTACATTTGCCCTGAAGCTTCATGAGGCTCCAGGTTTGTTTTTGGGGTTTTGTAACTCGATTGTAGCCTTATTTACTGAGTGAGATACAACCTACCCAAACCTAAGTTAACCTAACCAAACCCTACCCTGACCTAACCTAACCAAACCTAACCTAACCAAAACTAAGCTAACCTTAGCCACCAAACCCTATCCAAACCTCACCAGCCCAGACCAAACCTAACCTAACCTAACCTAACCTAACCTAACCAGACCAAAGCTGAACTAGCCTAACCTAATCCCATCTAACCTAACCTAACCAAACCTAAGTTAAGTTAACCTAACCAAATCCTACCCTGACTTAACCAGACCAGACCAAACCTAATCTAACCTAACCAGACCAAACCTAAACTAGCCTAACCTAATCCCATGTAACCTAACCTAACCTGATCTAATCTAACCAGGCCAAACCTAAACTAACCTAACCCAACCCAACCTAACCTAACGTAACCTAACCTATGCAAGCCTAACGTAATCTAATCTGATCTAATCTAGCCTGACCAAACCAAACCTAACCTAACCTAACCAAACCCAACCTAGTCAAACCACACCTAAACCACTGGTCCTCAGGATATCCAATACACTTTGTAATAAATTGGAAATTAGTTCATGATTTTAAATTTGCTGTGTATGCATAATGTATCCTTACCGTTTTCACATTTACATTATTTTTCCTCGTTCATATTCTCAGTGAATTTCAGGCAGTATTTTTGGTAACCGAATTTATGAAGCGGCCTTCTTTTGGATGTGCTGTGTCTTGCGACACTGCTTCTGACCCAGGGCAGTGGACAGGATGCAGGGATGACCCGTCATCCAGGAGGTGCCAAGATAATAGGGAGGGAGGAGGGTGGAGGGGAGTGGAATATATAGGAAATGGAATGGGTGGGAGTGTTTTCTATGCCTTTTTCTTTTTTGGCTACGCCCCCGTGTAAGGGGGAAAAAGCCTTTGGTATATGTATGTATGTACGTAAGTCGTTCAATTCTTAATATGATTTGGCTGTAGGACTTCCAGTTCTCCCGCGTGGCGCCAACATGGAACAAACATATAACAAGATGTATGAAGACTTCCTGTTCCTCTCTTGGAGTGAAAAGCTTTTATGGAGTCCCGCATACGTAGAAGTTTATTTATTTACGAGTACATTATTACAGTCCCAGAACAGAATTTTGTTAGAATTTTAAGTACCTTCTGTGGAAGATGAAAAGGAGATACGGGACACTTAACACACAAGGAGTCTCGAATACTGAAACACAAGTGGATTTTGACAAGAACGGAAATAATTGAAATTCATAAAACGAAGGCGTGGTACATTGTCTCCCCCATCTACCCCCCACTCTCACTCACTCACTCTCACTCACCCTCTCACCCACTCACTCTCATTCACCCTCTCACCCACTCTCACTCACCCACTCTCACTCAGCCTCTCACCCACTCACTCTCACTCGCCCTCTCATCCACTCACTCTCACGCACTCAACCACTCACTCTCACTCACACTCTCACTCTCATCCACTCAACCACTCACTGATTCGCCCACTCACCTGCTCTTTCACTATCTGTGTCTCTATAAATCTACTTCTGTCTCCCTTTGTCTCACTATCTCACTGTCTCATTATCTCTTTCTCATAATCCTGTGTATGATATTGATTACATAGATTATATGCATTCAATGGTTAGTGGTACCCCTACGGACCCAAGTCACGCTTTATTCTCATAATTGGAGACTCATCGCCACTCAAAGGATAGAATCGCTGGTTATTGGTGATGATTTTTTTTTTTTTTTTTTTTTTTTTTTTTACTGCGACTTTCAAATCGTTTCAGTCTGTGATTGAGATTGCTATCATACATACCTCCATTCCTCTGGATTTTTTTTTTAATAAAAAAGGAAAAATATATAAGGGTAGGGGAGGAATATTTTCTTCGTGTTCAAATAAATTTGGCTTAATTTAGGTGCTGCCACCACAGAGGCTTACACAAGGCTAAGACCACACTCCATCATCCTCATTTCTCTTTTCTCTTTTTTCGTGTGTGTGTGTGTGTGTGTGATTCATCACAATCTTTGATCACGTGTCGGACTCATGAGCTCAGAGGTCATGTATGCCCCGATCTATGGGTAATGCCGTGTGTTTGTGTGCGTGTGTGTGTGTGTGTGTGTGTGTGCGTGGGTGGGTGTGTTTGTCCTTGCTTGTACTTTTGCGCGTGTACGTGTACACACTTGTTCATTTTTATTGTCTCACCATCTTCCCTTCCTCGCACCTGCCCAATCTAACGGAAACGAATTTTATGTTGATGAATAGGATCGATTAGGACAAAGGACCTTTGTGGCCCAAAAGAAAATAGTCAAATGTCGCAGCGAAGGCTGGGAGGCTCTGTCCTCCGGGAAGAAATTGCAGTGTCTGCTTATGTCAAAAGAGATGTCAGCAGATGCAAGGGAAATGATCTTAACACGCTGACAGATCTATTGACTTCCCCGCCTCCCCCTCCACGAGGTCACCCCGCCAACTCACCCCAAGTCACCCCACCGGCTCACCCCCATGAACTCACTCCCACCAATTCACCCCCACCAACTTACCCCAACAACTCACCTTCACCAACTCATTCCCACAAACTCTTTCCACAAACTCACCCCCACAAATTCACCCCCACAAACTCACCCCCACAAACTCTCCCCACAAACTCACCCTCACCAAAACACTCCCACAAACTCAGCCCCCCACAAATGCATGGAAAATGACCTTGATCTCCTGACTTCTTCGTCCCCCACCATCTCACCCCGCTAACTCACCCCTCCAACTCACCCCTCCAGCTCACCCCTCCAACTCACCCCCTTCAACTCACCCCTTCAACTCACCTCCACCAAATAATCCTATCAACTCACCCCCACAAATTCACCCCACAAGCTCACCTCCACAAACTCACTCCCACAAACTCACCCCACAAATATCACCATAAACTTACCCTCACAAACTCACCCCCATCCACAAACTCAACTCCACAGGTATAAAGGCAAACCTTGATGCTCTGATAAATATCCTGGCTTCCTCAACCCCCGCCACCTCACCCCGCCAACTCTCCCCGCCAGCTCACCCCACCAACTGAGAATGGTTGTAGATGAATGAAGAGATGACTTGGCCTGATGGGATGGTCTTGTCTGCAAAGTAAATTTTTCGTGTAGATGAGGCGCGGTGTGGGGGAGGGGTGGGTTGTTGTTGTTGTTGTTGTTGTTGGGTAGCCATATAATGAAGCAGTGTAGTTAAACCCTTTGGAGGGAGACAGGGATGGCCCTTCATTGACTAGGTGCTGAGGTAAGAGGGTTGATGGATGAGTAAGGGATGGGTGTAGGGTGGGTGTATTCTTTGACTAGACCATTTCCCTTATAAAAAAAAAGGAAAGAGTCTTTTGGTATGTATACTATGTATGTATCATCCTCTTCTCTTTAGGTTATGAACGTGGGTGGGTAGATTGTTGTGGTTCTTTTTAAAGGAAAAAAAAAAATTGAGACTTTTTCATGTTGGGGAAAAAAAATCCTTCCGCGGTATCTTGTATTTCTTGTCCTAAACTGAATTGAGATAGCTGGGAACTGGTCTTTACGTATGGGAAATATGATTACCATATCTACATAGGAAACGTGGTGTGTCGGCGATGGTGGCGGTGAGGAGGAGGAGGAGAAAGAGGAGGAGGTGGAGGAGGAGGAGAAAGAGGGGCTGCAGGGAAGGAGAAGTCTTTCCAGGTGTCTACGGTGTATTCTGAGATGTTTGCCGATGTCCTACTTTGAAGTACGTTAAAGTTAGCTATTTCCGTTGAAGTTCGTTATTTCCGTTAAAATCCGTTATTTCCTTTAAACATTCTTCGTCGACAACGACGTTGCTGCTACACAAACACTATTTGCAGACTCTTCATCATGCATGGATCATCTTAGACATTTTCTTCCGCTGATGTAGCACCGTCTTAGGTCACTGGATAAGCCGTCGTGTCCTTACCCCCCCCCCTCTCTCTCTCTCTCTCTCTCTCTCTCTCTCTCTCTCTCTCTCTCTCTCTCTCTCTCTCTCTCTCTCTCTCTCTCTCTCCTGTCTATGTCTCTGTCTCTGTCTCTATATTTACTTCTGTATCTTTCTATATCTCTCCTTTTCTACCTATCCTGGCCTCTTCTCTTTCTTTCTTGTATTTTCTTTATTTTAGTGTAGAGAGCCTTGCATACTGTATCTAAGGGAAATATATTCTGGAAGGAGTGTAGGGAACAGGGCAGAGATGTTAAGACGGGAAAGTGCTATTGATAAGAGACAGAAGTCCAAAGACGCTGGGAAAGACTATGGGCCATTCTGATAGAAAGAGGGGGCGACTAGAGGTCGGGAAAAAATCGGATAAGAAAATTAAGAAGCCAAAAGGAAGGGAGAATGAAAAAAATATTAAGAAAAGAAAGAGAGAGAATGAAGGAGAGAAAGGGATGAGAAACGTTCAGTTCCTGTTCGGGACCTCAAGATGTCGAGTCTTTCAACTTTGATCCACTTAGGTTTGAATCTCTGCGACAGATGGTGGGAGGAAAGCATATTTGGGGATGGGCAGGGGGTGTTGTAGAGAGTATGCGTTCGTTTGTGCTTTTGAATGTATGGTCAAAAGAACCGTTAGGGAATTGAGGATTAGTACTGAAGAATGAAGGAGTTTGAGGGCAATGCGAGATGATAGGTCGATCATTAGAAAATGAGAAAGGGAGGAGGGAGGGAAGAAGGGAAGAGAAAATGATTAGAAAAGAAAAGGAAGAGAGAGAGAGTCGAAAATACATCAGATGGGCTGATGATAGTGGAAGGGGAACACGGCAGAAGCTGCCATCAAAGATTATATAAAGAAGCTCTCAAGGCCAAAAATAGACATCTTAGCGTGAAGACAGCTTACTGATATGAAGACACTTTCCTGGTTTTAAGACGCCTTCTCCCAGTGACAACGCTGTGGTTTGGAGAAGCTTGTTTTGCGTCGAGACATGATGGTGGTGATGGGGCATCCCGTTTTCTTTACGAGTCAGGGTCATGATCCTAAAAAAAATAACCCTCGCGGTTTGATCGAAGGCGATACAAATGAAGATGTTTCGGCGGGATTTTGCAGAAAATGCGGATGTACCTGCATTGCTCCCGTTACAGTAATGCAGTTTTGAAGTAATGTATATTTCCAAGGACATTGCAATGGCGTTTCAGTTCACGACTGTAAGAATTGGTTACATACTACTAGTATACCAATCTGCTCTTATATATTAAACATTCAAATGAAATATTAGGAAGGAAATTTGAGGCTGAAATTATATAATATTTCCACCCTGACCTGATTTAAGGGGTTATCACACTGGGCTTCACCGTTGAGTGTTCGTTCGAGTCAAAACGACTTCGGTTACAATATTCTATTTTTCAAATCTCAATATATCAAATTATAATTCCGTCATATATAGCAAAGCTGAATGATGAACTAAGAAAATGCAAACCTAAACGGATATTAGACCTGCTGTTGAAATGTTCTTAGAGAAGCCTAGATATCTTTAAGCGAAGTCATATTCTAGTTATTGAAATGGAGGTTGAAGGTAAGATGTAAGATGAAAAATAGCCCAGTGTGATAGCCCCTTCTTCGTTGACATCGCCTTTTGTCGGATTCCAGGTGTACTTGTGTACATATCTCTCCATCCACACATATCGAACAGGTGTGATCAGTGTGATATCCGGATTCCCGGTTCATATTCAAGAGTTCCGGGCCTACAAGAGACGGGCTTGATTCCCACGATAGCCGCAAATTTACATTTAAATGGAGCCTATTCACCTCAGGAACGCCTCTGCAGCAGTTTGACGACCGAATGTCGTTTTCTTTCTCTTCTTCTTCATCGTCTTTTTCTTCTTCGTCTTCATGTTTTTCTTCGTCTTTTTCTTTGACTTTTTCGTCGTCTTCCTCTTCTTCTTCGTCTCTTTCTTCGTCTTCTCTTTTGTCTTTTTCTTCTTCTTTGTCTTCTTCCTCTTCTTTGTCGTCTTCTCCGTCCTCTTCCTTTTCGTCTTTTTCTTCGCTTTCATCTTCTTCGTTTTCTTCGTCTTCTTCCTTTTCGTCTTTTTCCTCGTCTTCGTCTTCTTCTTTTTCAAGAATTTGACACGTCAGTCTTGCAGGAGCAGCTCTAAACGTCGACCTTGAAAAAGCAG
>NC_134786.1:64980101-65000101 GCF_046742065.1 Oratosquilla oratoria
CCGCCCAGCTCAGCATGCGGTTACCAATGGTCACACAAAAGAAATTGGAGATTTATCAGTTAAGTGTTTTAAGGTGAGCTCTGGGTTTCGCGCGCCGGAAAAAAAAAAGTTGTTAACGTGCCAGATTTTGCTCGCGTGCCAGGGGTTGCCCAGCCCCTGGTCCCGCCGTTGTCACGTCATTACGTGATTGTTGGACTATGTTGTCATTACCTGCATCCCAACGGTCATAATTAGTTGTGGTGTTGAGTTCTTGGACTAATGAGGCCCTAATTAGTCTCCTTGTGCTATGATTAGTTGCGAAGGAATTCTGTCGGTACTGAATTTGGGTACGTTTCGCAGAACTGAATATAATGACATGATTTGATTGCTTGTGGGTGTTGCCTTGGTGTGATGAGCGTGTGTATACAATGCAAGAGGTATTGACATGCTTTTGGATGTATGTGTTTATATATATATATATATATATATATATATATATATATATATATATATATATATATATATATATATATATATCACTGGTGAGAAATGTAGTAAAACATTTGTAAATCACAACTAACACCACAGTCGGACGAAAGAAAGAGTTGAGTAAGCAAAATTATATATTTCGATTGCTAACTGCAATCCTCTTCAGTAGTACCTACTGATACTACTGAAGAGGATTGCAGTTAGCAATCGAAATATATAGTTTCGCTTACTCAACTCTTTCTTTCGTCCGACTGTGGTGCTAGTTGTGATATATATATATATATATATATATATATATATGTGTGTGTGTGTGTATGTGTGTGTGTGTGTGTGTGTGTGTGTGTGTGTGTGTTTTAATCGTCTTATCCCACTATTTACTTTACCATTTTACTCTGAAATAAGAAAAAATTATATTCGAACGAAAAGAACTAAACTATAATTTAAAACATGATTTTCAATTTAAAACCCACTATTTACTTTACCATTTTACCCTGAAATAAAAATATATATATTCAAACGAAAACAACTATAATTTAAAACCTATAACTTTCAATTTAAAACAGTTGAACTAATATGAATATGAATGCGTGAAATTCATATTAGATGAGTCGGCATCTTCACAGAGAGAGAGTATTTTTTAAAGGGCGAGAAAGTGTAGAGACGCTCAAGGATTGTGAATTGAAAAGTCAGGTTTTTCCAGAATTATGGAAAATCTGAAATTTCTAAGATGCAGAGGACCCAAAAATTTGATTTTATGAAATTAGTCATTTCCAGATTTATTAAATTGACATTCATTCTCATACAAGTTTGAAATTAACTTTCCCATATTTTTAATTAAAGTTGATTTGTCTCAATTTGACATTGAGAATTTTTGGAAAGGCGTAGAACGAATTGTATTTACATCTTACGCCTTCATATGTAGAATCATCGTCTAATTCTACGTTTTCTGTTCCCGCAGGTGAGCAGTGGGCCTGACCATCCGTTTTCATTAAGGTAATTGGCCTCCAACCTTCGTCCACTACTACCTGGAGACCCAGAAACGCCCAACCCCCAACCCCCAACCCCCTTACTGGTCTGTGCCTCTTTTCTTGGGTCAAAGTACTTTTCCTCCTCCTCTTCCTCCTCCTCCTCCTCCTCCTCTTTCTCCTTCTCCTTCTCCTTCTCCTCCTTCTTCTCCTCTTCCTCCACCTTCTCTTCCTCCTTTTCCTCCTCTCCCTCTTCCTCCTTATCTTCCTCTTCCGCCTCCTCTTCCTCCATTTATTCCGCTTCTTCTTCATCTTCCTTTTCCTCTTCCTCCTCCTCTTTCTCCTCCTCCTAGTCAGCAGTGTCTCAGTGCCAGGACCCCTTCCGTAGCGTGTGGTGCCACTCTTGGATGACCCCGAGGTGGCTCCAAACCCCTTCATTCATCTCCGCCTTAACAAATCACTTGTAAGACAAACCCCGACTGGACTCTGAGGCACGGTGTGGGTTAGGCTGCCTGTCGCCTGACGATGTTACTTATTTCCGTGGTGGCCCCTCAGTCGCAAGAGGGTGGGGGGTGCATATTCAAATAAGGGTAAGTATTGACCACGACGCACCTTCTCGCTCTTCTTCACCTCTGTCTTCCCCCCACCCACTCCTCTCCCGTAAGCCCCCCACCCCCGCATCACTCGCCTTTCTTTCTTGACTCCCCTCTCCCGTTTCCTCGCTGGCCCCCTGTTGTCCCATTCTCTCTCTCTCTCTCTCTCTCTCTCTCTCTCTCTCTCTCTCTCTCTCTCTCTCTCTCTCTCTCTCTCTCTCTCTCTCTCTCTCTCTCTCTCTCTCTCTCTCACGCGCATGCATACACACACGGACACATACACACACACACACACACACACACACACACACACACACACACACACACACACACACACACATCCTAGTATACAAAGACATACTTATTCAGTCGCGCATGCCGCCAGGCAGGGAACAGTTGCAAATCAGTCTCGATTTTTTTTTTTCCTACGAGTAAATTCGGTATCATTGTCTACTGCCTGCGGACGTTGTTGCTTGATGCCAATTATTTGAATCCTAGTCCAATTTTAGAAATTAGGATTTTTGTGGACGTGTGATGATTGCAGACTGGTTTTTCAACATATTAACCTTCGTCTTCTTTGTCTCCTGCTTGCGCGCCTTTTTTTTTCTTTTTCGCCTCATTCTTCTTCTACTTCTCCTTCTTCGTCTTTGTCTCCCTCTTCTTCTACGTCTTTTTATTCTTATTCTGCTTCTTCCGTTTTTTCTTTTTCTACTTCATCCTCTTCTTTCTGTTCTAATTCTTCTTTCTCATTCATTCTCTTCTTCGGTCATTCTCTTCTTTTTCGTCCATTCTCTTCTCATTCTTCTTCTTTTTATATTTCTCTTCTTTTTCTTCTTCGCATTCTTCTCTTTATATTTCTCTTCTTTTTCTTCTTCGTATTCTTCTTTTTTTTCCTCCTCCTCCACCTCCTCCTCCTCCTCTTCCTCTTTCTCCTCCCCCTCTCTCTCCTCCTCCTCCTCTTCCTCTTTCTCCTCCCCCTATCTCTCCTCCTCCTCCTCCTCCTCCAGGTCTGCTTCAGCATCCGGCTGCTCGTAATGTTTCGCCTCCGTCGCGTCGCTCTGATGTGTTTTTCACTTTTGTCTGGATAAGGAGGGCTTGAAGCGGCCCTCCTTTTTCCATGTCGCGGGACAACACTCTTGTATTAGAAAAAATGAAAGAAATGCATATGTGTTTGAGTATATACATATATATATATATGTATATATATATATATACATATAGATGTAGATATATGTTGATATATGTATGGCAAAATGAGTGGAAACGGTGGTGAGGCAAACGCCATAAAACCGTAGGAGTTTTATTAATAAAACTCCTACTGTTTTTTGGCGTTTACCTCACTCCCTTTCCACTCGTGTGTGTGTATATATATATATATATATATATATATATATATATATATATGTATATATATATATATATATAAATACATTGCTACGAGGGGAAAGACACGTAGATTGATAAGGAAAAATCGGCTAATGGCATTCAGAATAAAAGAAAATGACAAATGATACGGAAGCCGTTTATTGAAATTGGGTTAGACGATTTTGGTAACTGGATGTCGCTTTGACGAAAGAAATTGTTTCGCGCAGGCTTACATAAAAGGAAAAGTAGGCAAGGAAGATTCCGGTGATTCTGCAAGTCATTGCTAAGTACACATACGAAATATTTAGTAGTTTGTCACCTTTGTGCCAGTGAACTCGGATTTGTTTTATTGTAAAGTTACACACAGTTTACACAGTCTAGGTTCGTCGAACACGGTTCGACAGACACGTGTTTAAAGTGATGTGTGAACGGGGTATTTGGGGTTTAACCAACGTGTTCGACAACCAAATACCCCGTTCACACGTTCACACATCACTTTAAACACGTGTCTGTCGAACCGCGTTCGACGAACCGTTAGACCGATGAGGATTGTTATTATTATCATTTGTCATTTATCATAGCTTTTGTTCTTAACGTTATTCATGTTGTTATCATTGTTATTGTTATAATTATTATTTTATATGTGCTTATTTATTTATTAACCAAGAAAAAGAATATTGTCTTGATGAATATGTAGATTAAATTTCTATTGTCTGTTATTATTATTCTTAATATTTTATTATTATCTAATTGTTTATCTATCTATATATATATATATACATATGTGTATATATATATATATATATATATATATATATATATATATATATATATAAACCAAGAAAAAAGAATTTTGTCTTGATTAATGTAATAATTCTATTTTTAGTGTGTTTACAGTGGCAGACATGCATATGTTTATATATCACTGCAACAGTGTTCATTTTATGAGGTTACATTCATTTGTGTTATGATCATTCATGTTAATATCTGTTTAGAAAAGGCTATCCCCTTATAAAGGTGGAAGAAACCTTTTGATTATGGATTGATTGATGATTCGGTTCAACCTCGCGAAATCCCCCTATCAGGAGGCTACGACAGTGCCCCTTACAAAGGATTTTGTAGCGTGGAATTTAAACCCTGCCCTTGGTCCAACTCGCTGGCGGGAAAGTTCGAACTGCCGTCACCACGACGCTCCAACTCGCTCAGCCAGGATAGTTTAGGAGAAAGTCTTCGTTGTATACAGTTGCATTGCACGAGTATACCCTCCGGATCATTACCCGACAGTTGTCTTATTTATTTTGTCGTTATTATCCCTCCACTAAGAGATGCTATTAGTCGATTGCTTTTCTACGCTGTTGGATCGTTGTCTGGTCTCCCGGTGTTTAATCTTTTCCGTGCTTCGTGCCATTGGGACCAATGAGGTCGATAATGGAACACTTTGGGTCGTTAGGTTCTCTCGAGCGTGACCTTGTTTGACCTGAGAAATATTGCAGCCGATCCCGGCTGCGTTGCAAGAAAATCGAGGGGGTTTTGCAGTCGAGGCAGAGACCATAACAGTTTGAGGAAAAAAAAGGGAACTTTTTATGACTGTGTTTGCATACAGGAACATGTATTGTGTACGATACATATGGTATACACACAGTGGGAATACATGCATAGAATGTTAAAAGATATCGTGGCCCCTTCGGGCCCTTTTTGATAACTTGATCCTGTGCAGGTTTTGCAGTTGTGAGTAACGATGCAGGGAACATTTTTTTTTTCGTTGATTTTTTGAATTTTAAATTTAAGGGTAGAAATGTTTTATGGTTTAAGGTAAAAAAATAAAAAGGGATTTAGGAGAGATAAGTCGTTTATTTTTTATCGAAGAAGCGGACCCGTTAGAATTCTGAACTTATCATTGAAAGATTAGTTGCAGAAAAATGAGGCTAATTTTTAACATGCATACTAGGGTAGTTCCAAAAGTAATGCCTCTTTTTTCACCAAGGGATCCAAGGCAATTGTTTATGGCATTGTTATGATAGCTGAACCTTCGCGCTCATAACCTGATTTTTTTTTATTTCTGTTGCAAACATTGACAGTGTGACAGTCTAATAAAGTAACCCCTGTCATAGATGTGCGTCGGAAGCAGAGATAGGTCATTGAACTCCTCCACGCACAAATGGAACCAATCGACATTCACTGGCGCTTGGTGGACGTTTACGGAACCGAGGCAGTTGGTGTCAGCACGGTTAGGAGATGGGTTCGTCGATTCAGGAGTGGCGACACAGATGTGAGTGACAAACCGCGCTACGGACGGTCATGCACAGGCCTTTGCTCATCGCTGGTGAAAGTGCATTGAGAAGAGAGGTGATTACGTGGAGAAATAAGTTCTGGAGCAAAAATGCCCGATCGTTTTAATGATGCCACTCCTGTTTTCGTAGTTCTTCAACTTTTTGAGTAAGGAGTAAACAATTAGGCATAACTTTTGGAATCCCCCTTGTATAAACAATAATGCTAAAGACTGAGAAGCATACACAAACACACGCACACATGGGCACGCCTAGTGCTAAAGTATGTTAAGTACAATTATATACACAGAAAAGAGCACATCTAGAGTAATTACAGCTTTGGACTTGATACGTATATACAGACTTTTAACATTGTATATCAGTGCACACAAGTAATGTATGTATATATATATATATATATATATATATATATATATATATATATATATCACTAAGACAAAATGTTGTAGCACATTTGTAAATAATCACGAAGAACCCATAGTCGGAATAAAAGGAAACTTTGGAAGAAAGTGTAAAGACAGACAAATATGGAGGTGAGGTGGCAAAATGAAACGTTAAGGCTAGAGTATGGAGCTTTATTCAGAACCAGATGTTTCGACCTCTTTGGCCTTCCTCAGTGGACTGAATACAGAATAAGAATCAAAGTCCTTCAACAGCTTACATTGTGATCTGACGACCCTGCGTGACCTCATCCCGGTCTCGTTGTCCCCCCACAACGAAACCGGGATGAGGTCAGGCAGGGTCGTCAGATCACAATGTAAGCTGTTGAGGGATTTTGATTATTATTCTGTATTCAGTCCACTGAGGAACGTCCAAGAGGTCGAAACGTCTGGTTCTGAATAAAGATCCATACTCTAGCCTTAACGTTTCATTTTGCCACTTTACCTCCATATTTATATATATATATATATATATATATATATATATATATATATACATATATATATATATATATATATATATATATATATATATATATATATATTTGTGTGTGTGTGAGTGTGTGTGTGTGTGTGTATGTGTGTGCTTTTGTATTACACTGTGTCCTAGATCAGCAGCAAATTTAATCAAGGACTGATTAATTGAGCTTATTAAAACCTTAATATTTTTAAATGGATAGTGTCGCGAAAAAGTGAATGAGTGTAGTGAACCATGCGGCCAGGATCTTAGTCCCCGCAAAATGGTGACACACTTTATATATGTAGTTACGGCATACTCCACTCTATTTCATGTAATTGAACGATGGACTATGGCTTAGGGTGGTGGTTGATTTAATAAGGTCTTGGACATGCTGGGGGTCATTTTTCGACTGAATAGCATCGCCTGGTCTTTGGATACATCAAGATATGTATAATGTCACGTGGTATTCGAAGGTTATTAATTTTTTATATCTATTATTTATTTTCATTTATCATTTTCTGTTATGTTTATGTTATTGTGATGCAAAAACGCGTATGTATATATTATATATGACCGACAGCCAGCCAACCCAGGCAGCTAGGGACTTGAGCAATCTACAGGACTTCGCGAGATGTCTTGTGCACATAAGGTCTTTGGCACTGGATGTTGATGCCACGCTCCTCCCCTCTTCCACACCTTCAGCTGAATAAAATGGCCAGGAATCATTTAGATGGAGCTTTTTATTTGTTTGTTGTAATATTTTTTTTCATTATTATTATTTACCAATTTATTTTTGATAATCTTTTATTTATTATTATTCATTTATTTATTATTATTATTATTATTATTATCATATTTTTATTGTCTAATATGTCTTCAGTGACTCTAGGAAGAGTTGGAGTACGCGCGCGCTACGGACGAAAATAGTCTGAGTTCAACGAAGACGAAGGATGGGGAGACTGGGTGAAGGAGGATGGGGGGCAGGGGGGATGGGGGGGGACCGGGGGGCCGGGAGGATACTGTAAAGTCGAATAACTGGGTAAGCCCTTCCTTAGGGCGATTTGGATATTGGTTATCGCGGTTGCATTAAGAGGGAGATTGTAGCCGAAGGATGGGATGTGGGTTAGTGGATTAGGGGTTAGTGGAAAAGGGGTTAGTGGATTAGGGGGTTAGTGGATTAGAGGGTTAGGGGAATATTGGAATAGAGTAAAGGGTAGGGTAGCTATGGATGACAGAGCAAAGGATATAATCTCGGAAGGAATTTTTTTTATTGTTTACAGATTTTCTTCTTGTTGCATTAACATATTTCATGTGTTCTGTTATGATGAAGGACAGATGAAATGGAACTAAAAATAGGGTCGCGATCGCTCAGAATCCCTTTCAAGGCAGGGGCCGCTTCCTCAGCTGCATAAAATTGTTTGGTTTTTAGTCAAAGCAAAATTAATAAAGTAGGCCAATGTGTCTAATTGAGGTTAAACTCTTTGCATGACCGTCAAAGCCTCTATGACCCGCCTTGAAGAGCTGCTTCTGAATTGACAGAATCTTGTTCATAGGCAGTATATGGGCTCGTATGTATAGCGTCAGGTATTATATTATTTTAAGTGTTTTGTGTATTTGTGTTTGGTGCCGTCAGTTGATTTTATTCAACTGAGGAAGACGCCCTGCGTAGACAATGGAGTGAAAAAAGCCTGCCATCTCTCTCCATCTCTATCTCTATATATCTCTACCTTTATTCTTCTTTTTCTTTTCTTTTTCTTTTTCTTTTCTTTATCTTTTTCTTCCCCTCCTTGTTCTCGTTCTTTTCCTTCTCTCCTTCTCCTTGTTCTTGTTCTTTTTTCTCTGTAGACTTGTGTTGTTCTACATTGGTTGGAGGCGTTCGAGATAAAGTATTCGTGGCTTCTGTTCTTTATTGTGGCGCCTCCGTGACGGGTGCTTTCCACCAACGGAGGTGACGAAGAAAATGGTGACGGTTGCCAACAATATGTTTTACAGCGTGTAATTCAAATGGTGGTGATTCCCAACAGAATTTTAGGACTTATTATTCTAACATCTGTTTATGGAAATTTATTATTTCCTTTAACTCTATACCTCTTTAAATCTAAGAAGTGATGAAATTACGCTAGCGGCTATCGTATGGTAACGTTATATGCCCGACTCCCCGGTGGGGATCCAGGTGGCTTGACGGTTTGTTTCTGAGGTCAAGCCAAACTGACCGCGGGTCACATTTCACAAGAGGTGGTCCGTTACTACTCCCAGGATCTGACGTCGAATAGGTAATGCATGCGCGTGCGCGTATGCACTCTAGCATAGAATGAACCTTTGACAATCTACAGGCATTTCTTGCAACATCTTCATGTTCTTTTATCATTATTATTCTTCGTGTTCTCCTTATTCTCCTCCTCCTTCTTGTTCTCCTTATTCTCCTCCTCCTTCTTGTTCTTCCTCTTTATCTTCTTCCTCCTTTATTCTTCTTCTCTTTTTTGCTTCTTCATCTGTTTCTTCTTTACTTCGTCCTCCTCTTCTCCTCCTCCTCCTCCTCCTCCTCCTCCTCCTCCTCTTCCTATTCTGATTCATGAGGGAGCCACCGCACCCTAAAGAGCCGGGTCTCTCACGGGCGACAAGACTGCTTCCCAAACCCGACCCAGTCTCACAGCTTCCCGTATCTAACGGTCTCGTGTGAGAGACCAACACAGCACGCTTAGGTCACGAGAAGGTCTGAACACGTGTAAGAAAACTAATCATAGGAATACATAAGAATGGAAGATATTGCAGGAGACCATAAGGCCTACACTAGGTAGTTCCTTATCTATTACCCCCGTCATCCCTATCTATAAAATTATCTTACCTCTTAGAACATCCAATAGTTCCACTGCTCACCATATGTTTACTACGTTTATTCCATTCGTTAACTACGCTGTTGGTAAAAACAGTTCTTGCCTATTTCCTTCTTAGATTTAAATTTGTTTATTTTGAACCCGTTACTGCGAGACCGATCAGGAACCATTGTTCTATATACTTAAAGAAGAACGTCTAGATTTTCTTTTAACTCTTCATGAAAATATATCACGTACTCGATAAAAATATGTATATTATTGACATAATGAAAATTGTAGCGTGGGGTAAAATTTTTACACATGACTGTGCAAGAGGATTATGACCATTACAACCCTAAGGAATAAAGTAATAGTTTACTTTCCAAGGCATTCGTAGTAATTTTTGTATTGTTTAGTATCTTTGAAAGTGATTCCCTCTCCAGGAAATATTCTGAAACAAAAAAATATGGTTAATGTTTTCTAATTTCCGATCACAATACTGGTGGTGTCCCAAGGAACTCCTACATAAGAAAATAGGTTACAGATCCTCCACAGGATCAAGTGATCACAAAGGGCCCGTTGGGCCCGTGATCTGTTTGGACAATCTATGCATGTATTACCATTGTGTGTGTGTGTGTGTGTGTTTACTATATTTAATCGTGTATGCGAACACAAACAAAAATTTCGTGTCTTTCATAAAGCAAACATATTTTCCTACTTGTGATAACCAGTTTAAGTGAAAAAATATCAAGTTGATTGCCATTTTTTATAACTACTTCAAACACATACTGCATTCTTAAAAAAAAATTTTGGTAATCTCTCAAAGAACCCAACGATTCTGGGGTCTCCTGGTTAGGAGACGCTGAGACGGTATATAGTACTCGTAGTATAACCACCTCCGTAAATTCAGGCGAAACGAGCCACACCCACTTTCACCTCTTGGCCAATCGCAGCCGTCTTGTAACCGGGGCAGATTCGCCTTCACCCAATAGGCGCCGTTCAAAAGCGATCGTGATTGGCTAAAGAAGAAAAGGGAGCGGACTTCGTTTTCTCTCGAGACCACTGAGGTTATCAAAACACCTAAAGCCTGTGATTGCTTTGGTAACACACTGTAATACACTCTGTTACAAAAGTAAATATTTTGTATTAAGGCGAGATTTATTTATTTATTTATTTATTTTATTCATTTATTTTTTTAAATATGTTTGTTTCAAAATCTTTAGAACTACGAGGGATATGTTCTTAACACTTACGAAAACGCATAAAAAAAAAATGCAGAACAATTCGAAGTGTTCTTTTACAGGAATAATATTCATCACTCGCGGAATAGCGACAAGAGCCTTCGTAAATGAAAAATTTTCTTTGACAAAGCGTCTAATGGCTGATGAAGGCCTCCACTCTCGTGTTATCGCTCCAACTCCCATCCCTCCCCCCTATCAGGAGGCTAGGACGGTGCCCCTTACAGAGGACTTTGTAGTGTAGAATTAAATGAACCATGCCCTTGGTCCAACTCGCTATCGGCAGGGTTCGAACTATCGTCACCTCGACCTCCACCGCAAGTAGCGACGCTCTAACCCGCTCGGCCAGCGAACATCACATTTCTAAGTCTTCGACATATTGACATTCGCTAATTAGACCAAAATGGTTGTTTACTCAAAGTTGGCATACTCGTAGTAACTGCAGCCTCCATATTGTCCTCAGGCGCTGTGAATATTCCGGTCTTTTTCGGGTCTCCCTCCCCCTGCCTCCATTCCCCCCTCCCCACTCCCCCCTGCCCCCACTCCCCCTGCCCCCATTCCCCCCTCCCCTCACCCCCTGCCCCTGCCCCCATTCCCCCCTCCCCTCACCCCCTGCCCCCATTCCCCCTCCCCTCTCCCCTTTCCCCCTCCCCTCTCCCCTTTCCCCCTCCCCTCTCCCCTTTCCCCCTCCCCGTGCCCCCATTCTCCCCTCTCCCTCACCCCCTCCCTCGTCCCCTCTACCCCCTCTCCCCCTTCCCCCCTCCCCCCAAAAAATTCTTTTTACACTCCCCGTTTCTCATACACATTTCATTTAGGCCCCCATAAAACCCACCGACGAAGCTCCGCCATCCACATGCAGATTTCTCTTCTACTCTTCACGGGATTAGCTTCCCCTGGCACGCACTACTCTCTTTGTTTATCTTCTTTACTCTCTTTCTCTCTCTCCCACCGCATCGGATCTTCTTTCCTCTTTTTCCTCCTCGCCACGCGATCCTGCCTTCCGTTCTCGTCCACGCCTTTCCCATCACTGTTTCCCTCACTCTCTTCCTGTTCCTCTCTCTCTCTACCTCCCGTCCCTCCCTCTCCCCCTTTCCGTCCTTCTCTCCCTCTCTCTCTCCCTTCCCGTCCTTCTCTCCCTCCCTCCAGTCCGTACCTCCCTCCATCCCGTCCCTCTTTCCATACCTCCGATGCCTCCCTCCATACCTCCCGTTTACTCTTGCCTCCCTCTCCTCCCTTCCTTTCTCCCTCCCTCCAGTCCCTCCCTTCATCCGCCCCTTTCTCCCTCCCTCCAGTCCCTCCCTTCATCCGCCCCTTTCTCCCATACCTTTCTACCTTCCTCCTGTCCTTAACTCCGTCTTTCGTCCCTTCCTCTCTCTCTCCGTCCTCCCTGCATCCCTCTGTCCTTCTTTTCCTCTCTCCCTTCCTCTCTTTCCCCCTCCCCCTCCCCTCTCCTCTTACCAAGCTAAGCAAAGCTCACGGTGCCTCCCGCCTTCGCCCCACGACAGCCTCGCATGCAGTGCAAGCTTTCCATATCAAAAGAAACTCTGTGTGTGTGTGTGTGTGTGTATGTGTGTGTGTGTGTGTGTGTGTGTGTGTGTGTGTGCATAAATAATGTGTACTGTATATATATATATATATATATATATATATATATATATATATATATCTATAGTGTAAGTGTGTGTATATATATGTGTATGTATATACGAGTGTATATATATATATATATATATATATATATATATATATATATATATTATATATATACATATGTACAACACTGAATGGGTCCCAGTGATTAGAGATACATTTTAACAACCACAATGCACCTGGGCAGTACCACATTTCAATTTCAGCATGCTGGCCTTTGATGGCTGAGAATTAAAGTGCATTGTGGTTGTTAAAATGTATATATATATATATATATATATATATGTATATATACGAGTATATGTATATATATATGTATATGTATATATGTATATACGAATATATGTATATATGTGTATATATATATATATATGTGTGTGTGTGTGTGTGTGTGTGTGTGTGTGTGTGTGTGTGTGTATGAAGAAGTTCATATTAATTTAGCTAAGTTGTACACCCAGTACTTTCATCAAGAAAGCGTTCCTGAATCGTGGTGCAATGCTATAGTGATTTTGTTTCATAAAAAAAGAGACTAGAAGGACCTTAGTAACTATCGACCTATTAGCTTGCTATCAAATGTATATAAGATATTCTCAAAGATCTTTTGAAATAGACTAAGTCAATTTTTAGATGGAAACCAACCGAGAGAACAGGCAGGCTTTAGGAGCGGATATTCGGCTCTAGACCATTTGCAGGCGATGAACCAACTAACCGAGAAAACGACAGAAGAAAATATACCTCTGTGTTTAGCTTTTGTAGATTACGAGAAGGCCTTTGACTCGGTAGAACAAATAACAATACCAAACTCGCTACGCAACCAGGGTATAAACGAACAGATGGTAAGGGTTTTAGAAAATATGTTATCGAGTGGACGCCGGGAGATAGGAAGCGTAGAAGAGGGAGACCAGACAGAAGGTGGAGAGACGAGATTGAAAAGTTTGCTAGAGTGACATGGCAGAGGTTGGCGCGGTCGTGTGAATCATGAAATGCTATGAAGGAGGCCTTTGTTCAGCAGTAAACTTAGGATGGCTGATTTGGATTGATTGATATATAGGTATATATATATGTATATGTGTGTGTGTGTGTGTGTGTGTGTGTGTGTGCGCGCGCGAGTCTACGTGAGCGTGTCCGTCTTTGTGTGGCTTTTTTATTATTATTATATTTTTAATCTTCCTTTTTATTATAAAGTGTATTGGCTGTAAGTTTCAAGATTCTTTTTTATTTTCCTTATTTTATCCTTCGCTTTCCATTCTCTCTCTCTCTCTCTCTCTCTCTCTCTCTCGCAAAGCTTTCATTGAGCGGATAACCCTCAATCTTTGTTATAACGGAACAGTTGATTCACCGTTCCTGTGTTATTAAAGAGCAAAATTGGCTGTCTTTCGGTGCTTCAGCACTTTTCTCTAATTACTTTCCTCTTTTGAAGTGGGGGTCGAGTGTTTCTGACTGTAAATTCTGTAAGTTTTTAATTTCTTAGGATACATATAGTGTTTTTAGTCTTTATTTGTGTGTGTGTGTGTTAGTGTGTATGTGCCTGTGTGTGTGTATGTGTGTGTGTGTGTGTGTGTGTGTGTGTGTGTCTGTGTGTATGTCTGCGTGTGTATGGGTCTGTATGTCTTATGTGTCTGTGCTTGTCCCTGTGAATGTTCTTGTGCCTCCGCCCTCGCCATATTCCTTGCATGCCTGTACCTGTGTCTACCTGTGACTGCTTGTGTGTGTGTGTGTCTGTGTGCCTGTTTGTGTGCATGCCTGTGTGTCTGCGTGCCTGCGTGTGCCTGCTTTCGTGTCTGCAGACCATCTGTAGACCTGAGAATGGAGCAAAGTGTCCTGCCTATGCAAGGTTTTCGTCGCAATTTATGCATTTTAACCATGCGTCTGCCCCGCGTGTGTCAGCGTGCAATTACTTCGTAATTCCATATTCGTGCGTGCCTATGCATGTGTCCGTTAGCGAGCATGTATCTTTCAGACTCATCGTATATCAACGTTTTACATGACTCGGGGGTGAGGGAGGGGGAGCACTGTATATGAATTCGAGGTGGGTTGGTCGGCCTCAAGAACAGAGGCTCGATGACAAATGTACGAGGCTGGATGTCAAAGTTGACGTTCATGAAGCTATGTATAGATAACTGTTTCAAGAATACCAAAGGTTTGAAATTCCGTGCTGTTGTGGAAGAGCATAGAAGTCGGAAAGATTAGAGAAAGGTATGTATATATATATATATATATATATATATATATATATATATATATATATATATATTTATATATATATATATGTTGAGACATTCTGACATGTTGATGTAAGCGGAATAGGAAACACAGGAGTCTTTGTCTTGAGTTTATTCCTGACTAGTTTCGCAGGTATGCATACCTGCGAAACTAGTCAGGGATAAACTCTAGACCAAGACTCCTGTGTTTCCTATTCCGCTTACATATGTATATATACATTATTATATATATATATATATATATATATATATATATATATATATATATATATACACATATATATGTGTGTGTGTATGTATATGTATGTATGTATCCCATTGGCTATTTCGTAAACTGTTGATGCAGAGTCTTGGGGAATAAAACAACAGGTAGGTGATACATCCATGCGCAAGTGAACTGAATATTGAGACCTGAATACGAATGGGTGCCGATGTTGCAACTCGGACTGAGAAATCATCCCCCGTAAAGGAAGGATTGGACCTCTTTGCTAGCTTCTCTCCTCCCCAACCCACAAATCTCCGTCCCGACCTTGCTCTGCTGATGAGGCCCGAGACTCTCTTTCTCTCTCCTCTCTCCTCTCTCTCTCCCCCTCTGTTCTCTTTCTCTCTCCCCTTTCTCTCCCCCCTCTCTTCACTCTCTCTCATCTCTCCTCTCTCTCTTCCCTCTCTCTCTCTCATTCTCTCTCTCTCTCTCTCTCTCTCTCTCTCTCTCTTCTCTCTCTCTTTCCCATTTTTTTTTTTTTTTTTTTTTTTTTTTTTTTTTTTTTTCCCGTCATGTCCTGGTGCCTCTTTGTCTTCCTCACCGTCGATCCCAATAGCCGTTTCACTGGCCGGCTCAATGGCGTCATCAGTCTGATTTTGCATTTTGTGCCGAGTTTTTGCGTCCGTACCTTCACCATAATGACCCCTAGTGGCCGGTACCCGCTCTCTTGCCGCAGTTTCCTCGTTACTCAAACACGGAACTACGCACAACACGACTCTGCGATGAAGAGAACAGTGATCACTTTAGAGTTTCTAGTTTATGACTGTGCCCAAGACAGCCTCATACGCACCCGACCATGTATTGTCCTCCTCTCCTCCTCCTTCCCCTCCCCCCGTCCCCCTCCCCCTCATCCCTCCTCTCCCCCCGTCCCTCTCCCCCTCTTCCTCTCTCCCTTCTCTTCTCCACCCTTCCTTCCGTCAACATTTTCTTCCTCCTACTTCTCCTTCTCCTTACCTCCTCCTCCTCCTCCCCATCCTTCCCCTCCAGTCACTCACCCTTACCTCCTACTCCACCTCCTCCTCCTCCTCCTCCTCCTCCTCCAACTTCGTCCATTCTCGCTTCACCTCTCCCGTTCCTCTTTCTTCCCATCCCCGGAAAAGAATTGCAGTGAGAATAACAGAATTTGAAGAGGTGGATTAGCGGAGGAGATTGCTGCTGAATATAGAGGTTTAAGGCTAACTATATTTGGAGACAGCGGAGAGCGGGGGAGACTGAATTTGAATACAGATAAGAGGAGAATGAAGACGAGGCTTGCGCTGTGTCTTTCGTCACGTATATACAAAAGTTGTATGGGTCTGTATATCTGAAACCACAGTTCGTATTACGAGAATCTAAAATACTCGTTTATCATTAAATATAAAACATAAACAACAATAGATACAATTTAAGAATTGATAATGTGTGTATGATTATAAGGGAAGTAAAAAATTACTTTTTTTTGTGTGAAAGTTTTACGTACGCTGGTGACGTCATTGGAAGAGTGCTAGTCTTGCACAGTTGTGGGTTCGAATCCCGCACGCCTTTCTGACTCCCAGCAGTGACTGTTACCTGCCCCAACGGTCCTCAAAGCTCATCATAGGGAAAAGGTGACGGCTTCGGCTGCAGCTACTCAGCGCCTCCATGCGTAGGATTCTCGCCACCTTTACATGCGTGCGTGTAGTACTTGTTACTGACTTGGAGCCCAGGTCGACGTAAGAAGACAAAAATCGTGACTTTCCCGACCGTATGTGATTTATCTCCCTCATCCATTTCATGAAGAAATCCATATTTCTCTTTGTGTGTTCAAGAAAAAAAATCTTGTTTGGCCCTCTACTCCAAAATATTGGTGGGACTCTCATATTGACCTGAGTCATGGGATGTGTGTGTGTGTGCATGTGTGTATAATATATATATATATATATATATATATATATATATATATATATATATATATATATATATATATATATAATATTTATATATATATATGTATATATATATTGTGTGTATGTGTGTGTGTGTGTGTGCTCTTATATAATTGTAGTATACAGGAAACGGCGCAATGCTCGTGGGGTCCTGTCTTTTACTCTCTAATTATTCGTGTGCGTGAGTGTGTGTGTATGTATCTATGTATGTATGTGTGCGTGCGTGAGTGAGTGTTTGTGCGTGGGCGCGTGCATATTACTCATTGTTTACTCGGTGGTAAAATAGAAATATAGAAAATTATTGGATCTGGTTTCCCTAGTATGAATACGTTGGGTTAGATACGTCGTTTCTAAGTAAATTCATCTCGAAAAATCGAATAAATATTACCAGCTCATTAATTGGGTTTTCATTAATATCAAATCATTATCTTATGCAAAGATAATTCACAGCTTTACTAACAAAAAGATGTATAAATGGTGAAAATACGATTGAATTGTTGGAATTCATTCCGGTGTCTTTCTCTTTAATTTAAAGTAATTTATGATATAGATATTGGTAGATGCATACACATGTAAATGTATACATTATAAATACATAGTATTATCAGAATTAAATAATTTTTTTAGGTATTATGAAACAGAACTGCATATATTTTGTAAACTTTGTCACTCCTATTTGAGGATATCTAGTAAAGAAAAGGTTAACGTAGAAATGAAATCTGGAGAAAGTCGTAAGGATGTAAATAAGACGATATGACGTCATCAGTATCTGGTATTTTAAGGATGAATTCATCTTTGAGGTGTATAAATGAGAGAATATAAATAATAGGAGTTTTGATTAATTAATTGGATTAGGATTAAAAGGCGTTGCAGAAAGTAGGTTAGGTACATGTGGGAGGGTTAGGTTACGAAAGAGAGATCTTAAGGCATAAAAGTAGAAAAAAGTAAATAAATAAAATCTTAGGGTTCTGCCCTGCCCTTCCCATCTCCCTCAGCCGAATGAAATCGTCTGGCGGTTGAAAGAATAAAGACAAAAATCGAGTTAGGTACTCTGCGGGTTAATCAGGATAGTTCCCAACCCTTTGGCTTTGAATAAATTTCATTTTTCAGAACGAAATTTTCTGGTAGAGGACGCGGTATCAATACAAGTTCAGTTTTCCCATTTTTAAAGAAGATTGATTAATTGTTGTTATTATTATTGTCATTATTACTTACTTGTTTATTCATTTATTCTTATTCTTCGATAATTAATCATGGACCCAAGGATAGAAATACATGTTAGCCAAGTATGAAAAAGATGGAATTAGGCTCGAAAAGAGGAAGAACTGAGGAAGGGTACGAGTATTTCCCATACAAAAGAATACCTTAGTCTGCAAGATGAATACTGTACACATATGTTTTAGATAATTAGGAGGAAATGATAATGATATACGTACAGGGGTTGGACTACTTATTGCGGACACTATATCGAGTAGTTAGTCTCGGCAAGGTGCTCAGAGAGGCACCATCACTACCACCACCACCAACAACAACACCAATTACCTGCGTAGAGCCGGTGGCCAGGGGTAGTTGCTGCCGTTTGGCCCCCAACTCTTGGGGTTGGGGGGTGGTCCCACGACGTAGACGCTGCAGGATGTAACACTTCACCCCATACCATACAACACATAATGGAAGACTGCATTATACACAATCATGCACGCAAACAACACAACATACGCTCTATAAGGGATTTGTGGGAAAACCCAGTTTCGGCTATGGCATTCCTTGGGGAGACGGGACTGCTCGGACAGACAGTCTAGGGAACGACAACAACAACAACAACAACACCAATTACCCCTAACAACACCACCGTTACTATTAGTGTTGGCTCGAAAAGAGTCTAGATCCCTCACCGTCTCGTAGCTTTGGCCGAAAGGGTTTCAACACTTTCTAGTGGTTGGCTTTTCAACGTATTTCTCTTGACTACCGACCGGCGACTTTATTCAGCTGAGGGGATATTCCCCTCCTGATTTGCAGAGGAAAGGATGGCCTTAGAAAACTGGTGCCAGTGACCCTTGGTGAGGACAGTTTTTCGTAGGAAGAGGAAGCAGTTCAGAGATGGTTTAGTAACGTTGAGTGGAGAGGTCGTTCATTTGATGGCAATGTTGGTGGAGACAGTGATTTGTTGTGGTTGACGCTGATTCATTGGTGCTTGTTCTCCTGACGGCGAAGCTGATGCCAGTTGGAGTCTCGCTCCGAGGGGTCGACGGCCAGAAGTCGCTTGAGTAGCGACAACGAGGATAAGCCCTCGATTTTGTTCCAGAGCTTTCGTGTGAAAATCTTCTTTCTCCTGTGGACCCAGAGGACGTAGTTGTTGTCGCAGGTGAGGGCGCCACTCCAGGGGAGTCCTGCCGTCAGCATGTTGAAGAGAACGACACCGCAGGCCCACATGTCGACGGGAGGGCCCCTGTAACTCCTGCCCATGAAGATCTCTGGGGCCATGTAGTGCGGGGTTCCCACGAACCCCCGCTGAGGGACCTCGACACCCCTCCACACGAAGATGCTGCAGAGTCCCAGGTCGGCGATCTTGAGTACTCCGTCTTCGGTGAGGAGGAGGTTGTCTGGCTTAATGTCCCTGTGGACAACGCCCCTCGAGTGGAGGAAGTCGACGCCCTCCCTGAGCTGCTCGAAGTATCGGAGGGCGTCGTGTTCGGCCAAGGGTCCCTTCAAGTCCCCGAGGGAGCCACCGTTGGCGTACTCGAGGTACATGAAGATCGTCGGGCCAAACTTCCTCCAGAAGAACAGCCGGATAACGTTCTTGTGGTCCAACTGGCTGTGGATTATGGATTCGATGAGTTTCTTGGAGAGGGAGGAGGTGGGCCTGCACTTGACCTCCTTTAGGGCCAGAAACTCCTCTGTCTTAACGTTTTTTAGGAGTCTGACGTACCCGAAAGCACCTACTCCGAGGAATTTGACGTCTTCCCATTCCTTCTTGGAACTTATATGAGCTTGTGCTTTCTGTTTGTTCCTCTCGAGAAGCTCATTTGAAGGGAAGATCGCCACAGGGTTGATTGTGGTCCTTGTTGGGCTCGCCTCAATCCTTTTCGATCCTTGACTTCCATTTTTCTTCTTGGGGTTGCTTCTTCCTTCCCCTGAATTCTTCGTTGTCCTTTTTGTTTCTTTGCTTGTGCTCCAAGTTTCTTCGCTTGTAGTTCCTGTTCGCCAACAGCACAAGAGTAGTCTGAAGAAGAACATGGCTGAAAAATCTCCTGACAAAATACCATCTCCGGATGGTTTATCGTAAGTGAACCCTTCTCAGCCGACGTCATCTTAGATTAGCTCCGAGAAATCTT
>NC_134786.1:65005101-65015101 GCF_046742065.1 Oratosquilla oratoria
TGTGCATGTTAAGTCATTCAGATTTATTTATATGTGATTTCGCTATGTACCTCTTTGTTTATTGATATAGAATAAGTAAATGAATATGTAAGTGAATGAATTAGTAAATGAGAAAATTGTATTAAATTCGGTTCAGAAAGAGGCTGCCAAAGACTATTATTTTAATTCAAAGGAAGGAGAATTATTCAGAGATGGCTATGAATTGTCCCACCTGTAAGTATTTTAAGGCAAAAAATAAAATAATATAAAGTAAAAGAGATAAATTAAGAAATAGGAATAAATGGATTAATAAAAAAAGATACATGATAAGATGAAAAAATAGACAAGGTTAAGCAATTGGGTCGAATTAAATTGTTCTGTATGTTGGGAGGTTAAAAGTCAGAGAGAGTAGGTAGTCAACGAAGAGGAGACTTACGTGTCGTCTGCAAAGAACATGACAGCAGGAGAGTGAAATCCAAGCAGACCGACCCGACGTCAGACACACAAATACTGTTGCCTGCAGAGAAACGAACAGGTAAAAGGTCTGTCTTTTGTCAGGAAATACGTCGAGAGGAAAATTACTCGAATGACCTAACACTTGTAGGTAGACATGTCAACCTAATGGGAGCAAATGTACCAGATGTGAAGTATGAATTAAGATTATGAATGTTAAGAAACTGAAGGAAAATGAAAATATTCAGTAGGAAATGTGGAGGGAAGGTAGGACTAATTGAAGGTGACGATTATTCGGTCTTGCTTCGCGAATTCCTCCCTATAAGGAGGCTAGGACGGTGCCCCTTACAGATGACTTCGTAGCGCGAAATTTAATGAACCATGCCCTTGGTCCAACTCGCTGGTGGCAAGATTCGAACTCCCATCACCTTAATCTCTGCCGCAATTAGCGACGGTCAAACCCGCACGGCCAGCGACAATGACACTGAAAAGATAGTTTAGTGTTTTATGTTCCATGAGTAAAGGTTAAACGGTGGAATAGTGGAACCGACTGGTGGAGTGTAGAGGTGGAGCGAATGTGGAAGGAATGAAGAAGGATACATAAGCTACAGTCACGAAGGGTAATTTTGACTTTTGGTACAAAGTTGACCACTTCAGAAATTTTGAAAAGAAATCACCATCAGTCAAAGATATCCCCGCGTGACGGTAAAGCTTTAGAGTGAAGCGTAGGAGAATGAAGAGGAGCTTAAAGAGATGTAGCAATGAAACGAAACAAAATGGCAGAATGAAAGCTTGAAAGATATCTAAAATTTCTTAAAGACAACAAAAAACATTTCTGGAAGCAGGTGAATGAAGTATGGAAACCAAAGGAGAAGCTGAAGACTGTGTGTAATGATGAAAGGAGAAGACATAGAGTAAAATAAAGATTTCGGAAGGGGGAATGAGTACTTGCAACAGTCGTTCCCAAACTAGGGGGCGCCAATCCCCGACCCCGACCCCCCAGGGAGGTACAATGGGGGCGAGAAGTCATCTGCTCAAAAATAATTGTTTGATAAGAGTAATTTAATAATTCCAATAACAAGTATCTGCCGTTACATACGTGCAAAGTATAATTCTATCAGTCACCCCAGTGTCCTCACGCGTTTTGTAAATGTATAATTTGCTTTTATGTGATTTCATATAAATGCTGGAAACAGGAAGGAGGCGTTATATAAGATAGCTTGGGAACCACTGACTAAGGAGAACTGTTGAATGTGAGTGAGGATGGTAGAGTTGTAATGTCAACACAAAGGGGGAGAAATGGAATGTGAAGCAGAGGGAGTGTCGAGTGTGCAGAACTTGATGAAAATGAAGTGGAGGATGCAGTGGCCATGTTAGAATGTGGAAAGGAGGTGAGACTGACGTGCGTGTGCGCGTGTGTGTGCGTGTGTGTGTGTGTGTGTGTGATTAAAAAGAGGGGTAAAGCAGTGAGAGATGGGTTAGTAATGATGTGCAATGTATGTTATAAGAGAGAGTCCCTGATTACGTTTTCTATTTACAATTTTTTGTTTTGTTTTTTTTGTTTTTTGTTTCTCCTCTCCTCCCGGGATTCTATCTCTTCTTTCTGATCTTGCAAGAGAACTCACATCTGAAGAAGGCAAGAAATGACAGCTTAAAGGTTTATTTGGTATGCCAAGAGTACGGGAACCAGTCTCGGCTTTCTTTCGCTCGAAGTCCTTCGCAAGCAATCCACCAGATGACTAATAAAACCAGTTCTGGTTTTCACGAGAGCAGTGTCCATTTCAATGCAGAGCATTTGGTCGCAAAGTGCTCTTGTGTAGATCTATTGGAAGGAAGAATCTCTGAAGACATCCGAAATAGTTTGGATAAAGTCCAGATATTATCCGCCCTTGGACAGGTATGAGGATTCGGGTTAATTTCGCAAACTCCCTCCTATCAGGAGGCTAGGACGGTGCCCCTTACAGTGGATGTTGTATAGCGGAATTAAATGAACCATGCCTTTGGTCTAACTCGCTGGCGGCAGGTTTCGAGCCACCATTACCACGGCTTCCGCACTGCCAGCGAGTGTATGAACAATTTAAAATCTATGATAGGTGAACGTACCTACGTTTTCTTCTTGAGATGTTGAGGAAATCTTGTTCTTTATGAGGCGGCCACTGGTCACTCGCGGTTAAACTCAATCTCTCCCTAATCCAAGGTTATTAACTCGCGGGGTTTGGCTGTGTTGCGATGAACTAGTTTTCGCCATGTCAGATAAACTTGTTACGAGGGATTTATGTGCCTTGTTTCTTATTTCTCACTAGCGCAAGATTGCCCACAAGGATAGAAACGCCAGTAAAAACAGCAGCCCATAATAATCGGTCATGTTTTTCATTCGTCTCTTGCCCAGCTTTATTACACTCCTTTCACGTGATTCGCATCACGTTGATTCCACTTTCTCATCTTTCTTGTACCACCAGCCTTGATCCTTTTTTGGATTCCTTCCTTCTTGTCCTATTTGTCTTCCACATCTTCCTTTCCATCTTCATCATCCTACTTTATTCTTCTTGTCTCTTCCACATCTCTTCCTTTTCTAGTCCTTTTTATCTCTTACCCTTCTTCCCTTGTCCTTCTTTCATCCTCTTCTGTACTCCTCTTCCTTTATTTTGATTATACTCTCATATGTATTACAAAGCATATCGACAGAAGACCAAGACGGGGCAAGTAAGTGTCAAGGGACTTATCTTGTCAAACGTACCTAGAAGAATAGGGAATATATACGATACATATCAAGCAAGATTATACACATGTATTCACACGGGGTGCTATTGTTCTGACTTAGAATCCTTCCGAGTCCTTTGAGGACTTGAAAGCTCACGCGTCCCCCTCGGTCTCAAATATTCATCGGACTCTCGAACTAGGTCGACGAGATGCAAGTGCCACAGCGTTGGCACTCCCTCTTCCCCGCTACGGCGCATGCGCGCGCGCGCACGCACACACACACACACACACACACACACACACACACACACACACACACACACACACACACACACACACACACACACACACACACACACACACACACACACACACACAAAGAAGAGAGAGAGGTGGCCTACTGCCCATCTACAGAATCATGAAAGGCACAGAAATACTTCATAGAGAGGACTTGTGAAACTGGGACAGGAGAAGCACAAGAGGACATGGAAAGAAAAAAAAAACATAGCTACAAAAGAGATCTGAAGAAAAACAGTTTTCCACATAGAGTGGTAGACACTTGGAACAAACTGGACAAGGAAATAGTGTTGCGCAAAAACCATTCATGAGTTTAAAAGCAAACTAGACACTGCGAGATACAAAGGCGGGACACCACGAGCGTAGCTCCCCTTCCCGCAAAATACAACTAGGTAAATAAAACTAGGTAAATACACACACACACACACACACACACACACACACACACACACACACACACACACACACACACACACACACACACACACACACACACTTCTACGATCTCTGGGTTCTAATACGAAAGGTAGAAGGTATCACTAACCCAGTACTTGATCCTAGACCATGGTTTTGGAACAGGGTAAGTACGCGCGTACGGATACACAAGATATAGGGAGTAGACATGATCTAAACAAAGGAACTTGAGGTGATTGAAACAATTAATTAATTACTGGTGTACGGTGGGTGTAAGCGAATATGGTTGGTTACGGGTTGTATTTTACCAGCGTTTCTATCCTTGATGGACAATCACGCCGACAAAAGAGAAACGTGTAGTCTTTGGAGTTTATTCTGGATGAAGAAGGGATAATCAGTCATTAAAAAGAAATATAAATGTTTGACATAACTATACCTACATTTCACATATTTATTAGTTCATATACCATTTTGTTCGCATACGTTAATTCCCAATAGCATCAATGTATGTGTACGCACATATTCACTCTCTGAACAGAAAATTGTGTGAAATAGTAACATTGTGCTTTTTTCCATTTTAGCTCGAATTTCTTTTCCAGTGCGTCTTTTTGCGGTTTTCCAGGCAATGGAGACTTTACTTTTCTCCTTATTTCTTTGTTTCCTCGAGGTCTTGAAACATATCCAAGTAAGACTTCCAACGGTGTTGTTATTGTTCAGCTTATAAATCAGGACGCTCATTGGCCGAGTGGATTAGAGCGTCGTTACTTGAGGCGGAGGTCGAAGTGACGGCAGTTCGAGCCCTGCCGCCAGCGAGTTGGACCAAGGGCACGTTTAATGAAATTCTATGCTATAGTGTCCTTTGTTAGGGGCACCGTCCTAGCCTCTTGATAGGGGGGGGGGATTAGACGGAATTATTGTAAGTCATCATTGGATAAGGGATTCAGAGACTAGAAAAGATATATACACATCATAATCCTGAGAAAAGCATAAGAAGCCAAACTTTCTCATATGCACTGTGATGAGACAAATGGGCAAAAAAAACAACAACTCTGCAGACACCACACGGACGCACACGGCCGTTGGCTGGCTCTCTCTTCCAACTCCTCCTCCTCCTCCTCCCCATTATGAAAGGCAAGATGGGAAGCCGGCGTGGAGGAAAGAGGTGCAATGAGGGGGCGAGAAAAGATGAGGTGGAATATGAAGGGGAAAAGCAAGGGGAAGGTAAGGATCCCAAGGGATGCCGCTGGAAGACGTGACAGTGTGAAAGGAGATCTTAGGGATATAAAAGATGAAGACTCGCAGGGTGGAGGTTAAGAGGAACGGAGAGGAGGGGAAGAAGGAATAAAAAGAGGTGAAGAGGAGAGTGGAGGGTGAGAGGAATGGGAAACGGGGAAGAAGAAGAGGTGAAGAGGAGGTGCAGAAGAGTGGAGGGTGAGAGGAATGGGGAAGGAGGAAGAAGAAGAGATGAAAAGGAAGAGAAAGGAGAGTGGAGGGTAAGAGGAGTGGGAAAGAAGGAAGAAGAGGAGGTGGAGGAGAGCGGAGGGTGAGAAGAGTGAAGAGTGGGGTAGGAGGAAGAAGAGGAGGTGAAGTGGAGAAGAAAAGAGGTGGAGGATAGGGGTTTAAGAGAGGTAAAGAGGAGAATAGGTGAAGAATGTGTTGTAAATGGTATGGGATTGTTCGATGAAGGCTGAAGAACAAAGAACAAAAAGGAAGAATAGGAAAGAAGAAAGTAAGGAGTGAAGGCTACGTTATAAGTGGTATGGGTTTGGTCGATACAGATTGAAGAACAGAGAACAAGAGAACAAGAAGGAATAACAGGAAAGAGGACAGGACTATTTTATAAGTGGGATAGCATTCTTAGATGAAAATTGAAGAACAGAGAGGAGAACAAACAGGAAGAACAAGAAAGAGGAAAGGAAGGAGTGAAGACTTTTGTTGTAAGAGGGATTGGATTCTTAGATGAAAACTGAAGAACAGAGAGGAGAACAAGTAGCAAGAACAGTAGAGGTGAACCAAGAACGGAACTGTAATGTTAAGTTCTTAAACTGCCACCGGTACTTAGAAATTGAGTAAAATATTGTGACTTTAACCAGAAGAAAAAACTAAATCCCCCAGTTGGGAGAGGTAATCCTTTAACTACCTAAAGATGGCGGCACAGTAGCCTAGCATGCTACTTGTTTTTGATACTTTGTTTGAGTAAAAACGACTTCGGTTACAATATTCTAGACTTCCGTAAGAACATCTCAACAATGTGTCTAACGAAATAGCAAAAGCAAGTAGCATGCTAGCGAGAAATGCCAAGTGTGCCACCATGTGGTCTTATTCGGCTGAAGGGGGGGAGTGACCACAAGAAACCAAAGGATGTTGTAAAGGGTTAAAGGGGAAAAAGGGGCCCAGGGTTCAAAGGTGGGGATGGGGAAACCCCTAGAAAACTAAAGGGTTTTTCAAAAGGTTAAGGGAAAGGGTTAAAAGGGAGGAAAAGGGGTCCTGGTTTCAAAGGTTGGGTTGGGGGAAACAACAGGAATCTAAAGAGGTTCTTAAAGTGTTAAGAGGGAGAAGGGCCCAGGTTTCTTGAGGGCTTCAGCCCACTATCGACCGACTCTGCCTCCGAACCACACGGAACGGAGCCAACAGCTCTCAGAACGGACCTAACAGTTGTGGCAGGAACTGAGCAAAATAACCAAACGTTCCGATAACCTCATGGTAGTCGTCATAACCTTATGATGTCACCTCGGCCTAGCTAACGCGTGTCTGCACGGCTGGATGAGGAACTAATGAAGAAGGAACTAAAGGTTATAGTACCACTCAAGCTTAGGAAAATTGGAAGGAATGTATTTTCAGAGAATTATTACATATGGTTTTGATAACACTAGTTTTATTAGAGGAAGGATTACAAAGGAAGGGTATGCCTACAGGAGACCTTTTGGTCCATAACTAGGTTGGATGCGGGGAAAAATTATAAATACAGATGCTTTATCTTCTTAGTATTACTGCGGTTGATGTCTGACAGAGAGCTTTGTAAGCGGCACATGTCTTGGGTCGTAGACTTACTATGTAAGAGTCTTGGAGGACCTCAACGATTATTAATTCAATGAAAAATAATGTTTAGGATTTAGAAGTCACCTCGTAGATGTATTGGTGTCGTAAATGTTCGACTTAAAAATACGTTTCTTAGTTTAGAAAGAAAAAATCAGGTGTAGTACTTGGAAGTGATGCTCATTGCACGGACGAATTGTCCCGCCTCGTGCACTTCATCGGCGTCATTGACAAACTTGATTATGGCGAACGGTAGGTGATATTACTAAGCCATGAGGAGGACTCCAGTTTGAACTTGGGTCTCAACCTGTGAGGACATGATTCAGGCCGACAACCCCTCAACTGAAGAGAATCTTCTGTCTGGCAGGATCTTCGACATGGGCACGCCAATGCGCTGAAGGAGTTCGGGAACTCTTTCGAGGAGACTGGCTTCCACTTCGAAATCTACATCAACCGGGAAATGAACGAAGACCAATTTAGACCGAACCGAATGGCAGGGCCAGAAGGCCACAGGGCAAGAGGGAGGGCCACAGGGCCACAGGGCCACTTGTGCTGATGGAGTCGGGCCAAACCATTGGGAAAATCGTACCAGCAAAACAGAATAATTGTCGGTGTCTAAATACAAGCGAGGGAATGCTTTTCATCACCGAAAATGCATTCGGGTCAAGGTCGCCATGTAATATTCATACATGCATACAAATACGTACACACACACACACACACACACACACACACACACACACACACACACACACACACACACACACATGCATACATACATACACACACACGTGCATACATGTATGCATACGTACATAGTACATACATAGGAGATACGTGATACATATATGATACGTATATAAATACAAGATACATATGTACATGTATATGTACATACATATATACATACATAAACACACATACACGTATACAGATATGTAAACGTTTACTTGTATAGGAGCACCTATACACCTACACATATACAAGTACATAAAACATGTACATACAATACTTTCATGTTTGTGATTAAACAAAGGACTGAATACAAGGAAAGAAATCTTGTAGGCGTTGGATAAGGGTTTCTAGGAATTACGCTTTATTCAAAAGAATACATATTTCAGTATTTATAAAGACCAGCCAATTACTAAACGTTTCTGAGAAACGCATTGAACTTCACTTCAGACAACAGGATCGGAAATAGAAATGTTTAATACTGACTTGTCAAGGTTTCGTGTAATGATTGACCAACATTTTTAGAGTGGAATGAAAATTCATAAAGTTAGAAAAAATTAGAAAGATCTCTAATGTAAAGAATGAAATGTTCATAAAGTTTGAAGAATCAGAATATCAGAAGCATTTCCGTTACGATTATTTAATTTAATTTTATTATTATTATTATTATTATTATTATTATTATTATATTATTATCATCATTGTTATCATTATTATTATTGTTATTATTACTATTTAATTTAATTTTTTTGTCAATTCATTTATTATATATATATATATATATATATATATATATATATATATATAAATTCTCAATCGAGACAGTTATAATAATCACCTCCCATATCCGAACTAATTGGCCACATGGTGTTCGGATACGCGAGGCAGCCCCCCTCCACTTCTCCCTAGTCTCCAGTCTGCTTCTCCAGTATCAAATTTCCAATTCTGAAGGGAGAAAAGTAAAATACGATTCACATAAAACATATTCGAATAATGTCAAAGTTCGGAAATTAATGGTTGTTTGTGATAATAGAAGTTGTATTTTAGTGTCGAGAGTACATTGAGAATGTAATTATGGGTAATGATGGGAGTTTTGTGTTGTATGTTGCTCCTCACCCGCACCACAGAGGTATATGATCTTGGGTACTATTTTTGTCACTTCTTAAACTAAGAATTATTTCTTCCGATACAGTATTCTTTTTTGCAGTCGCCAGCTACTTGACAGTTTCATAGTTTACGTATCAAGGCTTGGAGTGTTGTTTGGAATAGGTGACTTACATTTGGTTTAAAAGAAAAAAAAAAAAAAAAGTATATATTTATATATACACACATGATAATAATAATGATGATGTACAAATAGTTCATAGAAAACCACTCTAAATGAACGTTGTTTCGGAAAAAAAAACTCCATGTATTTTGTTTTCACTTTAATGCTACCTTCCCTGTCGACGTAGATTAGAAAATACATTCTAATACAGATTGATTAGCTTACACTCATATTTCTAGGATTTTGTGCTAACCTATAGAACTTGTTCATTGTTACTATGATTGCTATTATTTTATTATCATCATGATCATTATCATCATCGTCGTCGTCGTCGTTGTCCTCGTCGTCGTCATTAATATCAGCATTATTATTGCTATCATTGTTATTATTGTTATTACATGTTATTATTATATACATATATATATATATATATATATATATATATATATATTTTTCTCTCTTCGACATAGATTGAGTTTTTCCCTTACTTTTGCATCAGACACACAAGAAATCAACTTTACGGGTCCCTTGGGAAGCTGATCGGTCGATGGGGAAGCTGAGTAGCTATTACACTATTGGAATATTGAGAGGGCGAGGAGTGGGGGAGGGGAGGGGAGGGGGAGTTGACGGGTGGTAGGGGATTGTGTGTAATGGAGATTCATAAAAGACTCCAAAAAGTCTATAGCAAATGTTGGTATGTATTGTACTCTTGAAAATGAATAAAGAAATAAATGATTAAATATATAGATAAATTAATATTTTGTGACTTACGAACGTAAGCGCTTTTTGCAGAAATGAGTGTTATTCTTTATGTTCGCTCGAACTCTCTTCTTGTCGTAGGAGATCCGAAGGAGTTAACGGGACTGGGAACCGGAGAACGAGGCGACGAATGGTTTGAAAGGAATCGCCTGATGTAGTTTGCGTTCGTTCGCAGAGATGGATTGGAACGAGATACAGTGGTCAAGAGTACCAACAGAAGACCTTCCTTTCGATCTGTAATGAGGTTGGATTAAAAGAGAGAGAAAGAGGGAGGGGGAGGAAGATACAGAGAAAGTGAGAGAGAGGGAGAGGAAGGAGAGAAAGAGAGAGATGTGGGGAGACAGAGGAGAAAAAGGGAGAGAG
>NC_134786.1:65020101-65070101 GCF_046742065.1 Oratosquilla oratoria
ACACTGCTGCATGCCAGACCCCCTGATATCCACCCTTCTGAATCCTCTCTCCCACGAAAGGACAGAGTCCACTTGGCCAGACTGCGGTGCGGTCACCACCCAGCACTTCTAAGCTACCAGAAGAGGCTGGATGACCGCATTGTGAACAGCTGCCCAGGATGTAACACTTCACCCCATACCATACAACACATAATGGAAGACTGCATTATACACAATCATGCACGCAAACAACACAACATACGCTCTATAAAGGATTTGTGGGAAACCCCAGTTTCGGCTATGGCATTCCTTGGGGAGACGGGACTGCTCGGACAGACAGTCTAGGGAACGACAACAACAACAACAACCCCCTAACTACCTTTCCTATCACCTTGGTAGTTTTAACTCTTCTATTACTTATTCTAACTGACATCCAAACAATTAAGTTAATTGTCTGTATTCATACTTTGTCTTATGGAAAACTTCGTTCCCAGTTTGTGACTTAGTTACTGATCTCAATTGTCCCCAAAGCACTTAGGGCAAAGGTGACGGCTTCGGCCGCAGCTACGAACAAAAGATCGAACCTTGAAGTGAATAAAAATGTGTGGTGTTGGTCAAGAGGAGCAACTCCCCGCCTCTTGGGGCGTTATCACACTGAGATATTTTTCCTTCGACTCTTGGAGCAGATTTGCAGACCGCAGCTTTTGGGAAGGAAAACAATTTTCCTTCAGTATATCAAATGTTATTCTATGCATTTTTGTTGAGAAAACAAATTACTTTGCCATAATGATTTTACGGAGGAAAAAGTGCTGGAGGTTGGCGGTAACGTCGATTAATTGGAGGTTGGAAGGAAAAAAGCCCAGTGTGATAAAGGATTATAAAAGAGGAGCATGCCGACAGGAGACCTTTTGGTCCATATCTAGGATGAAAAAAAAAATATATATATATATATCGTATATATATATCTATATATATATATATATATATATATATATATAATAATGATAAATAAGTAAATAAATAAACAAATGAATAAATATTATAATAATATAAATAATAAATAAAATAAGTAAATAGGTAAAGTTAAATAATAAACAGACAGGCAAATAATAAAAATAAACGATAAAGAAATAAACAGACAATAACAAATAAATAAATATTATAAAATAAATGGCAGGCATTACAGCATCTTGCTTAGGTATTTATTTAAACAAATCTTAAGGCTTCGAACTGAATTACATTGCACTGCCTCCATTCATGAACTACACGGCGAAGTTGTTTGTACCCACTTTCAAATTAAATATATTTCCTGACAATTTGAGACCATTATTTCTTGTCGGATTCTAAGTGTGAAAATTGTCACTTTTGATGTTGTCAATTACCTTTAGCTAAATAAGATCTCACGGAGACAGCCAGGATAAAGACGTTAAGGTATGTCGCTCTCGAAAGGATTAATTGAGATAAAAGGTTTGCCTTTCGAGAAGTAGGAGGGAGTGGGTGAGGGGGAGGTGGGTCAGGGCCTCTCCTCGGCTGAAAAAAAGAATCAGCCCCGCGATAGCCAGAATAAACACATACGAAATCAGATCACCTCTGTATGGGTAATAGGTTCCCTCTTGTTATGATGAAGCTTACGTTGTTTTCTCAATTTGCTCGCCATCGCACATCAGTGTATTAAAGGTAGCGCCCAATCACACGTCCCATCACACGATGACACGCCTCATCAGTCCGTTACACACGCCTCATCACGCCCTGATGCACGCCCCCATCGTATTTCGATACCCATGGAAGACCTTACCCCACCCCCCCTTTTGTTGGGGTTGTTTTTCTTCATCTTTCTATTCTTCTTCTTCTTCTTCGTCCTCTTCTTCCTCTTCTTCTTGGTCTTCTTCACCTTTTTCTTCGCCTTCGTCTTTTTCTTCGTTTTCACTTTCTTCTTTGACTTGGTCTTCTTCTTCTTCTTCTTCTTCTTCTTCTTCTTCCTCTTCATCGCCTTCTTCTTCATCTTCCTCTTCATCGCCTTCTTCTTCATCATCCTCCTCTCTTTTTTATTCCTCTTCTTCCTCATGTTCTTGACATGTTGAAAATATTACTGATAATTTTTATTATAGCTGAAATATAGGGTTAAGTAAATCTATTATAAGTTAGGTTAAATTAATCTAGGACAGATTAGGATAGTGTAGAGTTAATTCATACATATTCACCAAAGTAAGGTAAGGGACCTGAAGTCGTGAAGGAGCCCAACTGGGAAAGAATTCCGTTCTTGTGTAGAATCCATCTCACCCTACTCCGCTTCCCCTCAAGTCGTTTCTCCACATAAACAACTCCGGAGTCTTCTTCACTCATTTCCATCCATCCATCATCGCAAACCTACTTATCGTCTTCCAAATTGTCCCTCATAACCTCCTCCTCCTCTTCCTTCTTCTCCTCTTCCTCCTCCACTTCCTCTTCCTCCTCCTCCTTCTTCTTCCTCTTCCTCTTCCTCCTCCTGTCTTCTCGTCTTCCCTTCTAAGTCTTCTGTCTTGTCGTCCGTACACATTAAAAATGTCGTCTTCCAGTCTTTTTTTTTTTTTTTTTCAAACCATCATTACCCCTTTCTTGGCACTCCTTCTCCTCTTTCCTTTCCTCATCTCTTCCCCCGTTCTTCCCTCCTCTTACCCTTTCTTGCTACCAACATCCTTACCTTGACCCATCCTCCCATTCTCTTCTTACTTTTGCTTCATTTCTCAGTTGCTCTTCTTGGCCATTTCTGATTTCATTCCAAATATGGACATCAACAGAGGTTCATCACGCCGATCAAGGATTCCAGAGGTTCTCCAGAGACGAAAACCTCTTCGTAATATTAGTTTCCAGATTTTCTTCTATGTTAATGTGATCTACAGGTTCTTAGGGACTGTAGTTGTCCTCTCGTCGAACCCAGAGTCCAAAAAACTCTTCGTAGTCGTAGTTTCCAGAATATTTTGTTCAGTGTTGATGTGATCTCTTGAAATCCCATATTCCAGGGACCCCTTGGGAGACTTAGTATCGAAAAAGCCATCATAGTCCCTTGATTCCAGGCGATTTTTTCAGTGTTGATGTCATCTACAGACTCTTCAAGAAACAGGATAACATAAGATCAAGGACCAAAAGTGGCTGGGAATATCTAACGACGCTAAAGACGCAGACGACTTGGCGGGACGTGTTGCCATGGTGACAGAACGACGGTGTCTTGGCTTACCAATTCCACAACACGGGTTGACCAAAGTTCTAAAGACTTCCGCTGCCTCTTCTCTTCCTCTCCTCTTCCTCTTCTCTTCCTCTTCCTCTTCCTCTCTTACCTCTCCTTCTCCTCCTCTCACCCCTTCTTTACCTACCTTCCATTCGCTCCCTTGTTTCTCACATGTTTCTAACATTCTTCACTTTCTCAACTTTTCCTTTATCTGTAATACCTTTCTATTGTCTCACAGATTTCCCCCCATCTCTCCCTCCTCTTCTCACCTCTCCTCTTATATATTATCCTCCCCACTCTCTTGTCCTGCCTCACCCCTTCCCACTCCTCTCACACCTACTCTCCCATTGTACTTCTCCCCCTTCCTACTCCTCTCCTCCTGTCCCCTCATCTCTTCTCCCCACCTCTCCTGTCCTCTCTTTTCCCTTCCTCTCCAGTGGTCTTTCTGTCCTTCCCTTCCCCTCCCTTCTCCTCTTCTCTCCCTCTCCTTTCCTCCCCTCTCACCCATCCCCCACCCTTCCCCTCCCCCTCCCCTCCCTTCCCCTCTCCTCTCCCCCATCCTCTCCCCTCCCCTCCCCTCCCCTGACTTCCCCTTTCCCGTTCCTTGTCCTCCTTTCCCCTCCGCTTCCCCTCTGCCCTTCCTCAACGTCTACCCGTGCGGCCCAGATTCTTCACTGCTTGTTTGTTTGTTTACTTGTTTCTTTGTTACTTTCTTAGCTTGTTTTCCTCCGCGCAGAGGTGCACTCGTAACCCCCAGTGTTACCCACACGTTCGCCCTTTTGTCAGCATCGGGCACCAACCCAACACCAATTCACTAGTGAGCTACAGCTTAACAACCGAGCTACAACCAAGCCACAACTGAGCCACAGCTTAACAACCGTCGAGCCACTGGCGAGCCACAGCCGAGCCATAGACGAGCCACAGCCAAGCCACAGCCGAGCCACAGCCAAGCCACAGCCGAGCCACCGGCGAGCCACAGCCAAGCCACAGCCGAGCCACAGCCAAGCCACAGCCGAGCCACCGGCGAGCCACAGCCAAGCCACAGCCGAGCCACCGGCGAGCCACAGCCCATCCGTAACCGAGCCACCGGCGAGCTACAGCAGAATCACAGTTGAGCCACAGCTGAGCCACACATCTATCTTCATGCCCTCGTCCATTTCTCGCTCCTGTTATTCCTATTTTATCCTCTCTCCCTCTCACTGTTCCTCCTTCTCAGTCTCATCCTTTTCATCCTACTCCTTTTTTCCTCCTCCTCCTCCCCCTCCTCCTCCTCCTCCTCCTCCTCCTCCTCCTCCTCCTCCTCCTCCTCTTCTTCCTCCTCGTCCTCCTCCTCGTCCTCCTCTTTCCCCCTCCTCCTCTTCCTCCTTTTGTGCTCTCTTTCCTCCGTCCCTGCCTCCTCTCCTTTAATCCTTTTTACCTCTTCCTGTTACATTGGATTACAATGGATTGTAGTGGAAAAGCATCCCGACAGGAGATATGTTCTTCATAACGACGTTGTATTAAAAATGCGAAAAAATAAGACTAAAGAAAACGGAATGCAAGTCATAATGGCATGCCCTGTGCGTGCGTGCGTGTGTGGGCGTGTAACAGGACTCGAACTTTGAACGGTGTAACTTGAGACGGTTTCAGCAGGAAGTTTGAGCCCCATAATAAATACGTGGTTAACAAAGCTGTTTATTTTATTTTATTTTTATCATTCTTTTATCTCTGTGTTTACAATTCATATATTACCAACTTCAACTCACATTTTCCATTACCTTATGCTCTCTTCGTATCATATGTATCTGATATTGAATTTGACAAAAGATTTCGTTTTTATTGTTGACATTCTGTTTGCTTTTATTGGGGAGGAATTACGCTTCTTTAGTCTTCGCATCACTTTCCATTTTCTTTCGCTTTGTTTATCGGACATCTTCACTCCTCTCCATTGTCTTCCTCATTTCGTCCTTCTGCTCCTCTTTCTTCTCCTCCTCGTCCTTGTCCTCCTTTTTTTTTTCTTTTTCTTCGTCTCTTCCTTCTCCTCTTTCTCCTTCTCTTCTCCCTGCTCCTCTTGCTACTGCTGCTACTACTACTACTTCTCCTTGTCTCCCTCTTCCTCCTCCTGCTCCTCCTGTTTCTCCTTCTTCTCTTCCTGCTCCTCTTGCTGCTGCTGCTGCTCCTCGTCCTTCTCCTTGTCTCCCTCTTCCTCCTTCTGCTCCTCCTCTTCCTTCTCCTTTTCCTCCTTTTCCCACTTCTTCTGACTCCTCATTTCGAGATTCTCCTATTCCTGGATTACTCCTCCTCCTCCTCCGGATCTCCTTATTCGTCTTCTGTTGATCTCCTCCCACCATTCCCTCGGCCGTTCCCTTACTCTCGACGTTCCCCGGCTTCTGATCCCCCCCTCTCTCTCTTTCTCTCTCCAACTCTCCTCTCTCTCTCTCTCTCTCTCATCTCTCTCATCTCTCTCTCTCTCTCTCTCTCTCTCTCTCTCTCTCTCTCTCTCTCTCTCTCTCTTTTCCTGTGACTTTGAAAAGTATGTTTCCTATACGCGTCCTCCTCTTGGGTTTTTCCTCGTTTCGCTGTTCCTTACATTCTTTTTATCTTTACTTTTCTTTTTCAGTTTTTCTACCTATCCTCTCTTTTTCTGTTTCTTCTTCTTTAGTCTTTATTTTTTCTCTTTTCCTTTATTCTTTCCCTTTTCTTTTCCTCTTTTTCGTCTTCCTCTTTCCTTTTAGTCTCTGTGTTCTCTTTTCCTTTCTTCTTTCCCTTTCCTTTTTTTTCTTGCCTCTCCTCTTCCTCTTTCCCCTCTTCCCCAATTTCTCATCTTTGCTCTCTTCTTGTCTCTTATTATCATGTAACACTTTACAGTCTTTCTTGTCTCTCCATTTACGCTTTCTCTTCTTCACTTTTCCTCTCCTTTCTCTCCTTTCCCTTTCTCTTTAACCTTACTTGTCTTCCTCTCTCGTCTCCCGTATTCCTCATCGTAGACAAACCCTTTATTTAATTTTTTCTTTTAAACTATACAAAATCACAAAACTAACCACAATGATACACGTAGAATACAAGTACTTAAAGGACTAACAGAGAAGTACGTTATTTGTTAACGAGCAAACGCTTAGAAGTGTTTGTGTAATAAAACCCTGTTCACATTAGCGGTTTGAACAGCGCGGAAACGAGGCGGTACTGCACACTCAAGGAAAAAATTCGCGGTTGAGTGTGAACCCCTCTATTGAATTATATTTTAATGGAACATCTGCGGTTGAAACCGCTGGTGTGAACAGGGCGTAATAAAGTGTTTGTTTTACGCCACCCACGCTCGGGGTAATAGGTGCCCCGCGCACTTCCCGTCCCCGCCCGGTCTCCTGAAATTACTCAACCAAAAGTGCTCAAACTGAGCCTTTTCTGGAACAGCCTGAAAAATGCGGAGAGTTTATGGCTGGAACCCAGGGAAATACCGGAAAAATGGACCCGGATAAGGCGCCAAACTCAAATTAGAATGATCATGAGATCGTGAAAGACCTGAAAGTTAGGGAAAACGTACCTCAAACCCAAAAGACAATAATTCTTGTACGTCTACAAAGTAATAGAGTTAATGAGGCTTTGGCTTTTTTATTCCAATGAAACTCCACGACGGTAATATCAGAACAAATACAAATCGACAACACCATCGAAGGAAGCGATGGCATGAGGAGCGAGACTTGTTACAGTCTAACAATACCCACCATAGCTCTCTCCCGATGCAGTCTGGTTGCAATAAACCTCAAATGTTGTACTGTTTATGGTGCTGTGACCTCGTCGCCATAGCAACGTACCTTTGGAGTCAAATGAGGAACGAAATGGGTTTTTAGAGGTTATCACATTGGGCTTATCGGCATCGATATTTGAGAGCTAGTTTGAATAGAATAGACTTCGTTTATAATATTTCATTCTTCAAATCTACAAATATCTAATTATCTTTCCGTCATATATAGCAAAGCTGAATGGACTAAGAAATTATAAACCTATACGAATGTTAAACATGCTGTTGAAATGTTCTCAGGGAAGTCTATATTTCTGTAAGCGAAGTCATATTCTAGTGATTCAAATGGGTGTTGGAGGTAGGATGTCGGAGGAAAAATAGCCCAGTGTGATAAGCCCTTTAGCAATATGCTGTCGCCGTCTGTTGCGCAGGTCGACACGGGCGTTGGGCAATCTGACATAACACGGGTCCTCTTGGATAATTTCCCCGCTTCAGGTGCGCCAAATATCGCCCGAAACTGAAACATGACAGGGCCTTCAGCAAGGAGCTTGTATGGAGTCATTGTTTACGTCTGATGTTATGTGATAGGAGCTCGTGGTTTCTTGTGTATATACGTGTTTGTATTTACTTTTATGGAATTGCCTAGTGTAGGCCATATGGTCTCTTGCAGTTCTCTTCATTCTTAAGTTCTTATGTATTCATATATTCATTAGTTTATTGATTTATACATTTCCTTAATATTTTGTGAGGTTATTTCCCATTTCCTATATATAATAATCTATTTGTTTAATCATTCGCTTATTTTAATTATGTATTTGCTCATTCATTCATTTATTTATTCACTCACAAGCACAACCCCATACCCAACCGGAACCCCCAACCCGTAACCCCGTCTCCAAACCTCCAACCCTAACCGCCAACTCTAACCTCAAACTCTAACCCCCAACCCCGAAACCCAAACTAAGCCCCATCCAAATCCCCAACTCAACCCCAGCCCCAATCCCCGGCCACCAGTCCCAACTCAACCTAACCCAAATCCCGATTTCCAACCCCAACTTCCAACCCCAACTTCCAACCCCTGTTACCGCCACAGCCACAACCCTAACGTTTCAAGGAAAGAAGTTGATTATTCCATGTGACTTGGGGACTGCGTGAGCACAAGTTTGAGTATTGAGGTGACATGCCGCCCCTCGGCCCCCTTTTATATTGCTTGTGTACAAGGTGGTCCTCTTCCTTTTGTTCCTGTTGCCGCCAGACGATTCTATTCAGCTGTGTGTGGACTGATAATATCTTTCGTACTGAGTAATATTCGTCTTTTCATTCTGACAGCCCCCTGGCTCTTTTGCTTAGCTTTGTATGTGACTCCGACGTTAGCAAGAGCGTAATTTTTTTTTTCTCCATACAGTATATATATATATATATATATATATATATATATATATATATATATATATATATATATATAGATATATAATGTGTGTGTGTGTATGTATCTTTGTACGAGCACTGAAGATCCAAATATACGAAAGCGCTCTGCTTCGTTAGTTTATCTTACCTGGTGGTTACTTGCGTGTATGCACTGTGTGTGTGCGCGCGCGCTTACATGGTCCATACCCTTCATCTCATCCTCCTTCGGTTGCGTATTCTGTCCTCGCTTCCTTTTTGTGTGTGTGTGTGTGTGTGTGTGTGTGTGTGTGTGTGTGTATTTTCAATTGGTCTTTGGATCACGTGTTGGACTCGTGATCGACAGCTATTTCCCTCCTGGAAGAGAGCTCAGAGCTCGTAGGTCCGATCTATGGGTAATGCTATGACCTTGCACACACACACACACCCCACGAGAGTTGGAGTAACACCCCTCAGCGCTGCGATACTGATATTATTTCAGCCCCGGGCGAGAGTCGAACCCGGACCTCCGTAGTGGCAGGCCAGAGCTCTAACCACAGCGCCATGAGAGGTGTGTGTGTGTGTGTGTGTATGTGTGTGTGTCTCCCATTTCATTGTATTACGTCATTTAACCCTTGAGCTACTTCCTCCCACCATGTTCTTCTTCCGTAACCCTGGAGTTTAGTTGGTTCTAAGATATAGGGATACTATTGGAAGGCAGGATAACGATGGGATGCTTGGTAGATAAGCGTACAGTAGTCATAATAGTCATAAGGTATGTTTGGATACAAGGAAACCTGATTTTGTGTAAGTGCCGAAGTGTTGATGAAGTTGTTTTGTATCGAGAGACGGAGGGTAATCTTAAGTGAAAATAACTTTTTTTTTGTTAGTTAAACTGTGCATTGTGGGGAAGGGGGAGGGTTTGATGCACATATGCACGTGGATAAGTATAGAAAGATACGAGAGTTTGAAATTTTTAAATAGAAAGATGTGTATTTTGTTGATGATAAACACCGCTCTTCATAGTGTAGAAAGGAGCCTACGCCAGAAGGCGCTGAATAGCTCCGACCGAAGCCGTCACCTATGCCCTCTTATGCGCTTTATGGACTGTTGTGCCGGGAATCTGAGAGAAGTGCGGGATTCGAACCCACAACTAAACGAATGCGCGACCGTCACGCTTCCGATGACGCCAGTAGCTCACAAAGATGTAAAGGATGATCAGGATTCTTTTCTGTGTGGAGATGAGTCTTCAGCTGAGGATATAAAGGGAAGACTGGATTTGCTCCAGAGCTAGATAAGGGAATGTGGGAAGCTGCTTGTTGCTTTGTCTGCTGGTCTGGTCTCGTTTAGGACACGAGATAATTAGGAAAGGGGGACTGAATGAGGAGAGATAAATTATACCCTGGATGTGGTTCCATGAGACAGTCGGGATTAGGATGGGGTCCTACATGTAGGAATTAAGCGTAGGATACACCTACTATGGTATCCTGTACTGAGATGTAAAGTACTTTTGTACTCTGTAGTTGTTTCAATGAGTTAATCCAGGTATCTCATTAATCCTGTACTACCAAGGAATTGCTTTGAGCTGAATAGAATATTCTGGGACAATGAACGCCAGAATGATATTCTTAAACATATTCAACTTGTTCTAATAGATAGAAAAGGCTATAACGAAGGTGACGCAAACAAGGTCATTATATTAAGACAACAGGACAAGGACTCGCAGTAATGGATTTAAATTGGATAAATTTAGATTTAAGAAGGAAATAGACAAGAACTGGTTTACTAGGGGAGTGGTCATCTATCGATTGTTTAAAGAAAAGGCTAAACAGTTTTATGGATGGGGATGACAGGTGGTAATGGACATGGAACTGCCTAGTGTAGGCCTTCTGGTCACATAGAATAATCAACTGCTCTGAACTAATTATTAATTCATGATTATTTTCAAGCCCTGCAGTTTGTTTACGAGAAAAAAAATTATGAACAAAGTATATTTAGTAATTATTCATCGGAATCTGAAGTTTACAGTAGTATCGGGACTCGTATCGGAATCGTTATGAATTTTGGTATCGGCGTTTTCACTAGTTTAAACTACCACTTGTACTCCGGGACATGGTTTAAACTCACTTTCCTTCCCCAGTCTGTCTCCCCCCCCCCCCATAGCATTCGATGGACTTCCCATTTCCAAAAGTTTTTACTTTTCCCCCACTTTGGTCATCAAACCCGCTTCACACTGGGTCAATTCTCGTCAATTGTTTGTGAATTTGAACAGCTGGAAGAAGGCTTCCGTTGCAGCGTTGTAGACTTCCCTAAGAACATATCACCAATTCTCTTAGTTCGTCGTTCAGCTTCTTAGTTTATGAGGCAAGAGTAATTGGACATTCGGAAATTCGAAAAGCGAATGATTGTAACCGAAGTCGTTTCTGCTCAAACGAACGCACAAGAGTTGACGAGATTTGAAGCGGCAGAGGCGAAATTTTTCTTCAAGTTTCGTCCGATTCTGTTTACATTGACCCGACACTTCTCTTTTTAAACATCTATTATTAGCATCCGAACTAGTTATGGACCTAAAGGTCTCCTGTCGTTATGGTCTTACTTTGTAATCCATTTGTAATTCTTTGCAAAGTGTGACACACGTATTGAAAACACCTATATTCATTATTATTTTTTTTTTACCGATATTTTAACTTGTATGATTAGCTCCGTGGGAGAGTGATCCAAGCGCCACGGGGCGCCAGACCCTGATTTCGCGCTCAACCAGTCGACCTGAGGTTCACACACCGCCTAATAGGGAGTTGGATTCGTTTCTCTCAACTATGGTAACTCAGAAGGAGACTAATCCAACTCTCAGAAAGCCCAGGTCGGCTAGTTGAGCACAAGATCAAACGGCTCGTGGCGCTTGGATCACTCTCCCACGGAGGTACTCATAGTTACACAACGGTAAAATTCCCACATCATCTTTTGATGAATCATATTATAAAATATTCTACATTGATATTTATTGTAGCTAAACCATAGATGCTTTACTTCCCAGCATAATCTATTCCTATAGTCCCTTGCTGTAGGAAATCTGATGCTTATTTGCCTTGTTAGTGGTCAAGATTTGGTACAGTGATTTTCATGATACAAAATACACATTATTTTGTCTGACAACTTTTTCTTGTTATGGAAAGTTACCCAACTGTAAGGTGAATACGACATAGGAAAATATATCATGTACTCAAAAAAAGAAAAAAAAACGAGAAATATAGCATAGGTCTTTTTTTTTATCGTGACTGTGCATACATATACTAAAAGGTCTCTTTAATCTTATAAGGGAGGTGGAGAAGCCAAGGCAATCCGGCCTTCACTCATCTGCTATATATGGTACATTAACATTTGAGGTAGTGCTGCCTTGGCAAGGTCAGTAAACAAGATATTCTCATGGGCGTATGTATAATATATTGCAGTGCATTACGAACAACTCGTATGTAAACCTCTTGGGAAAGATATGGCCAGCTTAGCTAGCTCTTCACCTATCTGATAGGACTCCAAGCCTTAGATCAAGTCGGTTAATGTTCATTTCTCAGTGTTCGGGTGTTCTAGGTTTTAAGAAGGAAATGTGCAAGAACTCGTTTACTAATAGAGTGGTTAACGAATAGAATAGACTTGTTAACTGTGTAATGAGCGGTGAAACTATTGGTTGTTATTAACAGAAGGTTAGGGGATGATAGTTGGTAAGAGACATGGAACTGCCTAGTATAGGTCTTATGGTCTCTTGCAGTCTCCTCTATTCTTATGTTTTGAAATGGGGAAGGAAAGGAGTCTTCAAGAAAATTTGGGACCCTTTGTGCACCTTATGTCCTTTCGTGAATTTTAAACCATAAAGAGAATTTGTGCATTTCCAGAAATCTTTCTTCTTGTCGGAGCGAATGGTCACAATTTTATTTCAATGTATTGAATGATTTTTATTTTTCATAAAAAACATAAGAATGGAGGAGAGTGCAAGAGACCTTAAGACCTACACTAGGTAGTTCCATGGTCCTTACCACCTGCCATCCATATCCATAAAGTTATCTAATTTCTCTTAAAACAGTCGATCGTTTCAGCGCTAACTAAATGGTTACTAAGTTTATTCCATTCGTTAACCACTCTGTTGGTAAATCAGTTCATGCTCACCTTAATTTGCCAAATCTAAATACATTACCACGAGTTCTGCCCTAATGTCTTAATATGATGACCTTGCATTCTTTTCATTTCAGCTCTAGAAGTTGATTTAACACTGTTTTGTGTTTAGTATGTCTTGTGTTTAGTGTGTACAAATTTTAGTCCTTGTGTTTTGAGGCCACCAGTAATAATTCTTGTTTATTTTATTTTCAGGTATGTACTGGGCAGTGTTTGAAAATGACTGAGGGAACAATCGGATACAAGTAAGTCAGTTGCAGATACACGCGCGCGCACACACACAGACACACACACACACACACACACACACACACACACACACACACGCTGCGCTGCGGGTTGTTACTCCATCTCTCGTGGGCGCGGAGTTTGGTGTGTGTGTGTGTGTGCGTGTAAGGTCACAGTATTACCCATATATCGGCCATGTACGAGCTCTGAGCTCTCTTCCGGGAGGGAAATAGCTGTCGATCACGTGTCCAACACGTGATCCCAAGACCATGGTAAATCACACACACACACATACATACATACATACATACATACATACATACATACAAATACACATAAATTGATTGCCCTCGACTTCTGTCGTAACAGCAAATACTGGACATGAACATGGCATTGCGGGCAGAGCAAGCAAGGAGAAAAGTTGGCCTAAATTGAATGGATGGCCACAGTAAGTCTCGACGACGGACATCCATGTCCAGCGGAAAGTTTTGGACAAGAAACTAAGAGAACGCGGGGGAAGTTATGACAGGCTAATGCGGACCGAGCCCAAAGTGTTTGTAGCCGAACGGAAACTAACTTTTCCCGAGAACGAGACGACCGAAAGAAGAATTTGGTTAAAGGTTAGCCGCCATGAAAATGAAAGGTGAATAATTTTACCGGAATATGTTTCTAGCAATTATCAAAATCAGGGATAGCCAAATAGACTACACGATTTTTTGTTTTTTTGTTTTTTATTGCGATTTCAAATCATGCAATCTGTTGCAGAAAAATTCAAAGGGTTACAAAGGAGGAGCATGCCGACAGGAGACCTTTTGGTCCATAACTAGGTCGGATGCGAAAAAATTATAATAATGATAAATAAATCAATCAATATTATACTAATATAAATAATAATAAAATAAATAAATAGGTAAAGTTAAATAATAAAGAAACAGGTAGATAGTAAATAATAATAAATTGACATAATAATAAATGATAATCAAGCACATAATAATAAGCAGACAAATAATGATAAATGATATAATCAAGCAGATAATAATAAACAGACAAATAATAATAAAAAAACACATAAACACCTACTCGTGGCGCCATCATGTTTATTTTTCATGTATCGAGATCAGAGCCCTTACCTGCTTATGGGCAGAAGACCCGGGACAGAGTTCTCAGCGACACGCCCCCCCCCCCCCGGTCTCTCTCTCTCTCTCTCTCTCTCTCTCACACACACACACACACACACACACACACACACACACGGCCTCTTCCCATCTCTCCACCACCCCTTTACTTCCTATGACCTTAATGTGTGTGCAACGGGATTATAGGATACCGGTGTATATAATGAAAAATGCATTTGCTGTGTGTGCCGTTTAGTAAAATGAAAATTAAAGGGAAAATATTATTTCATATTTTGTTTATTCTGACGCAAAAACCGTCGATTACGGTAAAATAATCTGGGCTTCTTTGACCTCTTTTCTTTATTATATTTATTTTGTCAGCCTTGAGGCGGCATGTCCAGGCTAGAATTGCCCACCCCTCGGCACATGACGCGCGCTCGCACACACGCACACACACACACACACACACACACACACACACACACACACACACACACACACACACACACTCTCTCTCTCTTTCTTTCTCTTTCGATGGTGCAGTGGTAGCGTTCTCTGCCGCCACTACCACGGTCAGGGTTCGAATCCCGCCCAGGGCTGAAATGATTTCAGCATCGCTGCCCTGCGAGTCGTTACTCCAACTCTCGTGGGCGGGAAGTTGGGTGTGTGTGTGTGTGTGTGTAAGGTCGCAGCATTATCCATAGATCGGTCATATAAGAGCTCTGAGCTCTATCGGGAGGGAAGTAGTTGACGATCACGAGTTCAACACGTGATCCAAGACCATGGTGAATCTCACACACACACACACGCCTACCTTACTGTCTGAAGGCTACGTAACGATATTTCCTGCAATTTAGAAAGTGTTCTATAACAAGACGTATCTGACATAGATGTATGTAAATATTTGCTTGCTGATGGCCATTTAAATGCACTTCTACGTCACCCGCAATTTGGTGGGTGCTGATTGTAATTGCCTATGACATTATATTTCTGACAGACAGCTAGATTAAGAGTTTTGCCGTCTGCAATTTACACTTGATATGTTATTGCTATATTAACTGTAAAATATGTTATTGTAATCACCTTTCATTTTGCTATATTGTTGTCTATAACTGCATAGTGTTGTTTGTAACTTTATTTCTTGTATGTTAAGATCGTATTAACAGTTCTAAATATTACTAACTATACCATATCTCTCGTATATTGTCATTAACTGCTTAAGATATATATAACTATTTTTGGTGTGTTTTTTTTCAAGTTGAAATGACATAACTCTAGAGATTTGAACAGCGTGTCCTGCGAGTCACGAATATTATGTACAAAGCTACCTGTTGATGTACCAGGACTGGTGCTCACTGAGCGTAATAGATTTATAAAAAAAAAATCTATCAATCTGTGTTGTCCATCCGTTGCTGCAACCAGTCATTCTTGGGTTGATCGAAATCCGGAGACGTCAACTCTTCTTCAGAGAGATATTTCGGTTCAGATTGATAGCCCGTGGCTATGCCGTCTATTCGCTGTTCTTTACTGATATTTATGAAATCGTGACTACTACTCCCGAAAGACAATGGCAATCTCTCAATATCGGTGAAGGAATCCTCTGTTTTGCCATTTGACGATATTATTGGCATGGAAGCTTCGTGACGTCATCACAGCTGTGTTTTAGAATGGAAACTAGCAGACGGCAGATGTTCCCGAATAAAGTTCCTCGAAAACTACTGTTGAGATAAAATATTTGTTTTAAACACTGTTCTCGTGAAAATGAATAACATTGCGAAAGAAAAAATCGGAAGGTGTTTTAGATTGCAAACTAGCAGACGGCAAATGTTCCCGAATGAAGTCCCTCGAAAACTTCTGTTGAGATAAAATGTTTGTTTTAAACACTGTTCTCGTGAAAACGTATAACATTACGAAAGAAAAAAATGGAAAGGTGTGCCAGGCCATGATGGTTGCCCTTTAAGGATTACGGGGGTCACAGGGTGAGCAAAAGTAATAGAAAGAACAGTGGAACATATACAAAAAAAAAAAAAAAAAAAAAAAAAATTAAATCAAATTCCAACACTAGTTAATGCTGCTGGAATGCGGTATCTGCCTCCATAAGGAAAAGGTTGTGTGCCCCCCCCCCAAAAAAAAAAGAGGTATGAGAGGCATGTTTCTATTCAGACTCCTGTTGTGATGAGGTTATAAGTACAAGTTCATAACCGGTTGGTTGTTATTCACGAACTACCATACACTTTCATCTTATCATAGATCAGTACGGGTGCCGTTAGATAACCTGTTTGCTTTCCGAAATAAGAATGCAGTAATGAATACATAACTTAATTGTGGTCAATTGTAGAATTCCTCCCCCCACACACACATGCACACACACTGATCAACTGTAGACTCTCCACCATAACACAGGTTAGATTAGGTCATTTCAGGTTAGGTTAGGTCATGTAGCACGAGCCATAATCGACTGTAGAATGTCCACCCCAGCAACACTGTTGTACAATCTCTACAAAATCTACAAATGATCCCTTGATTTTTTTTTCAAGACACTTGTTACGAGTCATATTGGGATTCAGTAATTTGAGAACCATTTTTTCCCACCAATTCCATTACATCTCAGCTTAGGATTATGTAATTTATTTATCTTTTCTCTTGTACGGCATGAGGGGATGGAGAGGAGGGCCACCAATTAAATGAAGCAGCCTTGCTGTGGATGTACTGTGTCTTGCTACATTGCTTCTGACCCAGGGCAGTGGGCAAGATGCAGGAATGACCCGTCATCCAGGAGGAGCCAAAAAAAGAGGGAGGGAGGGGTGGTGAATGGGAGTGGAGTGTATGGGAATGAAATGGGTGGGAGTGGATTTATGCCTTTGACTTTGACTACCTCCCTTGTAAAGGGGAAAAAGCCGTTGGTATATGTAAGATGTTTACAATGAGAAAGGACATCAGATTTGATATAAAGGCATATATTAAAATAGAGATCTCTAGAGCAATGAATTATTGAAAAATTGTAGGAAAATGTCGAAATTTAAATTGTACGCTAACAATCTCCATGAATATAGTCAACAACTATGGAAGCATCGTCATATGAGATAAATATTTGTTGGATTATGTCTAAGGTAGCGGGAAGAAACGGTGAGTTGGGTCAGGGTGAAAATAGGTTTGAGATAGGGAGGAGAATCCCAAAGGTTCTTTCATCACTCGGGGAATAGTTCGGTCCTGCAGTGAACTTGAATAGTGTGTTGAATTCGAAGAGAAGGGAGTAGAGATTAAAGGGAGTCAAGTAGGATTAGCTTAGTAGATCGTTTGGAATAAATGGGTTCAGTAAATGTTTTGTAGATAGATAAGTAAATCGAAGGTAAGGAATAGATGTACTAGCTTTGCAGTGAACTGTGAAAGCATTTTACATGTTGAACGAGTTGAGGCCGTCGTAAGGGTAAGTTGTGACGACGCACCAGATTGAGAAGATATGTGAGAGTTCGGATCAGAGGATGAGATCCCCATCAAGGTCGAAAGTGAGGTTCTAACAAAAGACGAATAAACACACGCTGAGTGTCGAAGAGAGTATAAAAGTGAGTGGGATTGTTGCGGTGGAGAGGGAGTGAAAATGGGAGTTGAGGAGGATGAAGGTTTCCCGCTTTGGGCGAGGGGAAAGTAAGAGGGCCATTGAGAATGGCTTGCAGGAGGGGGAGTGTTTTTCGAAAACGTACAAAGATAAACAAGGACAAATGAAGTGGCTGGGGAGGCGGCAGGTAACAAATAGCTTTTTGTGTGTATACTAGAAAGATAGTACATAGAAATGATTTCGTGAAGAGGAAAGAGACAGGAACCAACAAGGTCTTTTTCACGGGGATAGGGGGCCACCTCGCAAGAGGGCTGGTCGAGCCACACACCACTACACTTGTACTACACTCTACCACTGCACAGTATAACACAATACACCATACCACTGCACCACATCAGTACACTATTTCACTGTACTACACTATATTACACTGCGTTACAGTGCAGTACACAGAACTGATGGCTAGGGCAAATCGATAGATCCTGGTTAGAGGTGTTTGGAATAGGAAGGGTGACTGCATGGGGGATTGATGGGAGAATTGTTGGGGACTAGTCAGCGTGTGAGTGAAAGAACGCTAAGCCCCCCCCCCCCAGCATATGCTCCGATTGCTGATGATCATGCTGATTATGGCCCTCAAAGGGTCAAGTCAGCATTCTTAGGGATTGAACTCAGATCTGTGATGAACACACCACAATACCACACCATACCACACTATACCACACTGCTCCATACCACCCTACACCTAACCTCTATACACAACACTCAGACATACCAACCTACACCATACCATCCTATATCACACTGCATTATACCACCTTACACTTCACCACTACACAACACGACACCATACCCACACAACACCAACGTACAGCACACCACACTCACAGCATACCATGTCACCTCAGACACACCACATACACATTGCAGAACAGAATTTTTTTTCTTCAGAAGCTAAAAGAACTCGTGTGTGTCCGACAAAAGGAAACGGGTTCTCTTTGGCTGACTGACTGACTAAAGAGGTCCTCACACTGGGCTATTTTTCCTCCCACATCCTACCTCCAACCTCCATTTGAATAACTAGAATATGACTTCGCCTACAGAAATATAGACTTCTCTAAGAACATTTCATCAATATGTCTAACATTCGTATATATTTACAATCTCTTAGTTCATCATTCAGCTTTGATCTATAAAACAAATAATTTGATAATTGGAGATTTGAAAAAGAAATATTATAACCGAAGTTGTTTTTCCTCAAACGAACTCTCGACTCTCGGTGCTGGTGAAGCCCGTGGAAGCCCAGTGTGATAGCCCCTTCAGCGAGCCGGGTTCTGGCCCCCGAATCAGAAGTTCTTGGTCGTGGCTACGTCCTCGCTTGTCTTTGTCTTCGCCATCGCCTTTGCCGTCGTAATGAAAGAAAATGTTGCTTCCACGTCTTAAAGCATCGGGAGCATTGGTCTCGTTTGTATCATTTGGTAAGAGGACGTCCACCCATATCTCATTGTCTCGGGTCGCTCTGTCTGTCTGTCTGTCAGATTCTGTTTGTCTTTTTCTTGTTTTGTGTCTGTCGCAAACCGTTAGTTTTTTCTGTTTATTTCTGTCCCTTCTCATTCTCTCACTTCCTCCATTTTCACTTTATCTCACTTTTCACTCTCATTTCTGTCTCTCTTTTTTCTCTCTCTCTGTCTCTCTCTCAGGCCTCTCCTTCCTTTCCCTCTCCCTCTTCCCTCTTCCCTCTTCCCTCTTTCCTTTCCTCTCGCCACCCTTTCTCTGTTCTCGCCTCTCTAATTACGCAAACCCATTTCACAAATGTATCTTAAAACACCGAAACAGTACTAAACAGAATGGTAAAAAGAGAGGTTGGTGCATTACGGATAGCGAGGCCGGGTGAGGGGATGGGGGAGATCGGGGTGGACAGGAGGGTGAGGGGGTGGGGGAGAGGAGTCCAGAGTAAAAGTAATGTCGAGCAGCTGCGGGAGAGACAGACTGAATAATGCAATATCATTGTTGCACCGAGTTTCACGGACTGGAAGCCGCGTTGAATGACACCTGTCCTCGGGACTCCCCGCAGATTTCTTTAAGAAGAATCTTCGAACTGCTCTCCGTGTTTTATTCGTGTGGGACAGTTTCTGTGTCACTAGGTTGTAGTAGTACGAGATCAGTCGCCGGTTGTGAGGCCTCCATATGGAGGAAAGGTGGAGGAAATGTTTAAAGTGGATAGAGATGTTGGGCTCTCTCCGGGAGATGTATGGAGTGAGTGAGTTAATGAATTTTGGAAATAGGAGAGAGGGAGCTGATTCTATCTGACGCCCCACTTGTGGGGCCACCACATGGAGGGGCTTGTCATTTGTAACACGAATATTAACGAAGACGAGGACGACGACTATGACGAGATTGAGGTCAACAAGAACGAGGAGGAGAACGACGAGGAGAGGAGTGATGAGGACGATAACAGTGACAACGAAGACGAAAACGACGAAGAGGAGGATGGTAGCGGTAGGCGACACAACATCGGCCTAAAAATCCTGTAGCTTACTGTACTTGTAACTAACAGGACTTTGTCCTAATAATGGTTTCTTACTTCCCACTGCGTGGGAATGGGATGAAGAGTTGTAATTTGGGTAAGGACAGAAATTATTACGTGTTCTTATCAAAATACAGGCGAGTTTATTCAGCTGAGGGAAAACCCTACTGCAGGCGAAGGTAAGCCATCGATTTTCGTTTCGAGGCTTTGGTTGAGTTTCAAGTTAAGACTCCAGTACAACAGGTCTTGTATCAATGGTATTGGAGGTTCTGCCATGTGGACAGCCTCTGGAGATGGGTCAGGATCCAGAAGGATTTCATTGTAAGTCTTTGGTTAAATTTTAACTTAAGACTCCAGGACGACAAGTCTTGTTCAATGGTAGTTGAAGTTCCGCCACGCGGAGAGCCTCTGGAGGGGTTCTGGGTCCAAAAGGGCTTCCAGGAGAGCCCGAGATGACTGACTCAGTCTCTTCCACTTGCTGACTTGATTGAGTCGTGGGTCTTTCTCCAGCCACAGCTGGTACTCTTGGTTCTCTGGAACTGCTCGCGACCATGGCCTACAACCAATGGTGAGCATGTTGAAGAGTACGATGCCACAGGACCAGAGATCGACGGGGGGTCCGTGGTACTGCGACTGTGGCCTTACGATGACCTCGGGCGCCATATAGGTGAAGGTTCCGACCTGACCCGTGAGAAGAACCTCTCTCCCTTGGACGACGAAGACGTCTGCAGACCCGAAGTCGGTGATCTTGAGGACTCTTTTGTCTGTAAGGAGGAGGTTTGCGGGTTTGAGGTCTCGATGAGCGACGCCCCGCCAGTGGAGGTATTGGACACCGCTCATCAGTTGTCTAAAATAGTATTGGGCCTGATCGTAACTTAGATCGTAGAGCCCAATTACGTTGAGGAGGTCTCCTCTGGCACAGTATTCGATGTAAAGGAATCGCCTGTTTCCCGTGATGTGCCAGGCAAACAGCCGAGAGACGTTTGTGTGTCTCATTAGGCTGTGGATGACCTCTTCGGCCGTGACGCTTGCGCCGGTCTTCGACGCGACGAAGACGTTCTTGCGCGCCACCAGCCGTCCCGTTCTGATGTTCTTAATCAGAGTGACGGTCCCCCATGCGCCTTTGCCGAGGACTCGGACGGATTTCCAGTTTGCGACGTCTCCGAAGTCCTTTACAGCGGCCTCATTTTCGGCCTTGGCTTTCACATAGTGGCGCTCCTGTAGGGGACCCGTCGTACCTTCAAATACCGTCGAAGTATCGGCGCTGTCGACGGACCTGTCGGACTTTTTGCCTCGACATAGTTTCCAAAGGGTCTTGAAGATATTCTTTTTCCTTTGGTTTGTTCCCTTGTGTGCTTGTTCCTCTTGTTTGGAAGTTGGGGAACTTCGTCCTGCGCAGCTGAAGAGCCAGAAGACCATCTTGAGTTTCTGGCAAATATACTCGAGTGGATGGGGAAAGTCTACATCCCGAAGTGACTTCGGGAGACAACCTAGTTTGTCGTTGACCACATGGACTTGTGGCCAACTGGGGAACACGACCACGTGGGAAGTGGTGGCAGTTGATGATTATGATAATTATCGGCTATATTTTCAATCTAGTAAAAGTATACGAAAAATAATAATTATAATAATTATAATAATGAAAATAATAGTAATGATGATATGATGAGCTGATAATGATAATGATGATATGAGCTGATGATGATGATAATGATGATGACAATGATAGTGATGATAATGAAGATAATGATTATGATGATTATGATAATGACGATTATGATGATGGTAATGATAATGATGATAGTAATGATAATGATGATTATGATAATGATGATAATGACTATTATGATGATGGTGGTAATGATGATAATGATGGTAATGATAATGATGATGACAATGATAATAATGATGGTAATGATGATTAAGATGATTATGATTTATGATTATGATTATTGATGATTATTGTTATTGGTGATTATGATGATGATGGTGATTAAGATGATTATGATTTATGATGATTATGATTATTAATGATTATGATTATTGATGATTATGATATGATGATGATAATGATAGTAATAATAATAATGACTAATAATAAATGATAATGGTGATGGTAGTGGTAAAATGATAATAGTAAATAAATGAATAAATTAATGAATTAATATATTTCTAAGTTAACATGAATTTACTCTCAATGTTAATAACATTGAATACTTGAGAAGATGATAAAAGAAAATACCTTTTTAATTTATGTAATTGAATTATAAGTTTATTGATTTCTGTTTTTAATTTCTATTTATTTTTATTTAGAATATATTTTCTTATTTGTTATCATTTATCTTTATTAATTTATTTGTTTACAATTTATCTTTTACATTTAAGAACAATGGGCGAGATTGCAATAGACCATAAGGCCTACACTAGGTAGTTATACTCATATTTGATATTATTTATCCATCTATTGATTTGTTTGTTGTAAAGCCTTGTTTTGTAAATGCTTGTTTTTGAATAGTTTTTTATTTATTTTATTTTGTTTTTTCGATCTCAAGTATCATGTGCCAATTTCATCCAACCGTAGACGCCATTGGAACATAACCAGGAGACCCGAGGCCCCTTGGAAACCGGCCACGTCCACATTTTCATCCCATAGACCACTTAGTGAAGGGCATTGGTGTTGTAGTCCGTAGTTTACCAGTGCTTCTATCCTTATGGCCGATCTCGCCTCCGGACTAAGAGATTTTGTTAATCTGTTTGGAGCGAGAGCGTGCAGGGCCGTGTCAGATAAGATGTTTTGTCCTCTTTGTGGTAATTGTGCTTTAGGTATTTGGGCGTCTGTTTCTGCATTAAGTGGGCCGTTTTGCAATAAAAACACTAGATACGCGTGTTCTACAGATGCAAGGTCAGGTGTCTAATGTTTCTTACAATTGGAACATGTTTCTTATTTCTTTACAAATACAATTATCTATTTTATACAATCCTAGATTAAGGTCGAAATTAACATTATTTGTGGATCCTATTAAGCTACTTGCTATTATTTTTCTTTCGACAATGTAATTGTTGAAAGTAATCACTTTAGCATTATCCCAGTCGACAGGACCGGTAAAAGTGCTGAGATGTTTAAAAATAGCACTTAAATCCATTTGTTTTTCTTAATTCTAACAAAGATCTTTGGTCGTTTGACCAATTTAGAACTCTATACATATTTTGCAAGGAATTTTATATACACACCCTTTCTGGGAATTTTTAGAATTATTGAGTATGTATGAGAAATAAATTGACGCAGCCCAAAGGGATTTCTCCCCGTCTTCTTTTCTGCATGAGGGGACGGAGAGGGTGGGGGTCGCAGATTTAATGAAGTGGCCTTGCTGTGGATGTGCTGTGTCTTGCGACACTGCTTCTGACCCAGGGCAATGGACAAGATGCAGGGATGACCCGTCATCCAGGAGGTGCCAAGATAAGAGAGAGGGAAGAGGGTAGAGGGGAGTGGAGTAGGTAGGGGATGGAATGGATGGGATTGCTTTCTATGGCTTTGTTTTTTGGCTACCTCTCGTGTAAGGTGTAAGGAGAAAAAAAGCCTTTGGTATATGTATATATGTATTGATAAGATATTGATTAGTTGTGTTATTACTGAAGGCTACATTAGTATTAAAATCTTTGAGTAAATTAGGGACTCTGGCTAAAATTTCTTGTTGTGGTAACAATACTAGGTTATGGACCGTAAGTTTGATTGTGGATTGTAAATACTTTTCCTTGCAAAATTGTAGATGTTAATGAAATTTTTTGGATATTTCAATTTAATACTAATATCAAAAACATTTCTAATTTTTTCATCAATGTACTAAGGACTACAAGCTCGTAAAGCTCTAGGAAACATTGATGAGAAAACGGATCTTTTTACATTAAGAGGGTGGTAAGAATAATAATGTATGTAAGAGCCTACATTGGTCGGCTTTCTGTATAAACTAAATCTAAGGTTCCTCTTTGTGCGATGAATGTGAACATCTAAGAAAGGTAACACACCATTATTTTCCACTTTGACTGTGAAATATCCAAAGAATATTCATTGACATCTCTTACAATTTTCCAAGGAAAACTTTTTACAACCCTCAATCAGCCAAAACTTTTGTCCATAATAACTTAGTAATGTTACCCTACCAAGAAAATGTAGCCAAAGTCCCTAATTTACTCAAAGATGGAAATGATTCAAGTGCTATTATTAAACATCTCGGCATTTGTAATCACCCTACCGATTGGGATAATGCTAGCGTGATTACTTTCAACAATACCATTCTCGAAATGAACATAAATTAAAGTAGCTTGATAAAATTAACAAATAATATTAATTTCAACCTTAATCTAGGATTGTGTAAAATAAATAATTATATTTGTAAAGAAATAAGAAACATGTTCTAATTATAACAATCATTCACCTGACTCTCAACTTGTACCCAAGGAGAGCTTCCCACATTCCATGATCTTTTGTCCATATAATATTTTGTCACCAACTTCTTATACCGTTGACACATGGATTCCCTGTGTCCACGTCCCTTAGTTCCCCACTATATATTATGCTTGTTTGTACTCTGTGTATTTCTGCACTGGATGTAATACATGAAAGCGCTTTGCTCCGGTCGTTTCTTTTCATTAATGATTACCTTGCACACACACACACACACACACACACACACACATATATATATATATATATATATATATATATATATATATATATATATATATATATATATATATATATATATCAACACCGAATGGGTTCCAGTGATTAGTGATACATTTTAACAACCACAATGCACTTTGATGGCTTAGAATTAAAGTGTATTGTTGTTGTTAAAATGTATATATATATATATATATATATATATATATATATATATATATATATGTATATATATATATACACTTCCATTCACCACCCCTCCCTACCTCTTTTCTTGGCTCCTCCTGGATGATGGTTCATCCCTATATCTGGCCCACTCTCCTGGGTTAGAATCAATGCAGGAAGACACAGCGCATCCACAGCAAGCCCGTTTCATTTAATCGGCGACCCCCCTCTGAGTCCCTTAATGCAGAGAGGACGGGGAAAAACTCTTTTGGTCTGCGTCAAAAATCATTCACACATACTCCCTCACCCCCACCCACTCCCTTCCATGCATCACAGTATCATCCAAACACAACCATTCTCCACTCTGCCCCATCTTCTGTCTTCTCCCCTCCTCAACAGACATTCCCTTCTTTCCCAATGCCCCTTTTACCCCATGCATCCATCTCATCCTTGATCGCCCCCTCATGTTCACTCCCTCCACCTCAGCATTCCACACCTCTTTTACTAATATATCTTCCCTCGTTCTTTCCATGTGTCCAAACCTTCCTAATACTCTTTCATCAACCCTGTCTCCCTAGTCCCTTTCCACCTCCGCTCTCCTCGTCACCTACTCGTTTCTCACGCTATCCACCCTAATAACCCCTATCATACTTCTGTGGCATTTCATCTCAAACTCATTTAAACTCTTCCTCTTTTCCTCTCCTGTATTCCATGTTTCTGCCCCATACAATGCTGTCGGCCCAATGACCCCTTCATACAATCTCTTCTTACCACCCATTGTCAAATATCCATTTCTTATTACATTTTTCAGTCCCCCAAGGCATTTCCTTCTCTCAATCTACATTCTACCTCCACCTCCACTCCTCCTTTTCCGCCACATTCGCCCCATGTTTCTAAAACTATCCACTTTCTGCAGTCTCTCTCCTTTAATACTCGATTCTAATTTGCTGCTATTATCTCCCCTTGTACAACTCATCACCTTACTTTCAACCACTTTTATCTTCAACTTATTTCGCACACCTTCCCAAACTCTGTCACTAACTTAATCCCACTGATCCTGCTATAAGCGCAGTTTCGTCAACAAACAACTGGCTCATCTCCCATTTTTCTCCAATTTCTATTGACCACCTCCATTCCCCGGCCCTTTACCCTTGCATCTACCTCTCGCACCACCCCATCCAAGAATAAATCGAAGAGCCCTGGCGAGATGACACATTCCTGGCGAAGTCCCACTTTTGCCTCAAACCACTCACTCTCTCCATTTCTAATTTTTACAAAGGCTGTTCTAGTCCCGTGAAAAGTCTTTACTGCTCTTAACAGCTTTCCTCCTCTCCCATATATCTGCCATACCTCCCTTAGTGCCTTTTTGTCTACCCTGTTATAAGCCTTTTCCAAAATAATAAAGGCCCTAAAAAAACACCCTTACCTTTTCCAAAAGTTCTCCCACATATCTGCCTTACCACAAAAATCTGATCCACGCAACCCTTACCTGTCCGAAGCCCACTTTTCCTCACCAATTACTCCCTCTGTTCCACTCCTAATCCTCTCAGAACTCTCCGATACGCTTTCCCCACTACACTCAACAAAGAGAACCTACTGAAACTAGTACAGACACTTCTCCAGTCCTCCGGTACTCTACCCTCTTTTAGACAAACATTAAACAACTTTACCAGCCAGTCAGCCATAGATGTACTTCCCTTTTATAGACACCTCACATGACACCCATCTAACCCAGGTGTCTTACCTGCTCTCATACTTTTAATAACTGCTTTCACCTCGTTTTTCCTTATTTCACTTCAATTTTCCTCATTCATTACTGTCCTTTTCTTAGCGCTTCGCACTGCAACTACCTTATCCTCCTTCACATTTAGCAACTCCCTAAAATATTCTGCCCATCTTCCTCCTACTACATTCTCTTCCATTATTTTCTCCCTATTTCCATCTTTTATCTTTTCTTCTCTACTTGATTCGCTTCTCCTACCTGTCTTAATTTCCTTTCACTATATATACACGGTATATGTGTATAATTATATATATATATATATATATATATATATATATATATATATATATATTTTTATATTATTTCTAAATCTTAAAAAATTCCGATATACTCTTACCCCATTTCACATCTGCTTTCCTTTTGTCTCCTTTATTTTACGCTCTATTTTTCTTTGTACCTCTCATATGATTCTTTCACAGTGTTTAGGAAGAAAGTTAAGCATAAGTATACATGGGAGAGGGTAGTGGATAGAAGGGTGGTGTATACAGCTTTATTTAGTATATAGTGGTACCCAGTAGAAAAGCAGGAAGAGTTTTGGATGTATATGTTCCTAGAGGGAGGAATGCGGGTAGATCAGATCATTATTTGGTGGAAGGTAAGTTGAGAGCGTAGGATAGATGAAGAAAGAGGAAAAGGACGGAAAGTAGGGAGGTTTTTAGAGAAAACTGCTTAAATGAGGAAGAAGAGGAGTACAAGAAGAAGCTGATAGAAGAGTTAGGGGGAGTAAAGAATAAAGCAGGACTAAGAGTGGAGATGGAATGGGGATGCTTCAAGGAGGGAATCACAAGGTGTACATAGATGCTGTGTGGTGGAATGATGAAACGAAAAAGGTTGTAGAAGAGAAGAAACGATCATTGACAGTTTGGTTGCAAAATATTACGATAGAATTTTATATATATATATATATATATATATATATATATATATATATGTGTGTGTGTGTGTGTGTGTGTGTGTACACATAATGATACACGGGGAGGTGGAGAGATGGAGAGATAGATATGGAGGTAGAGAGATAAATGGAGAGATGGAGAGAGGTATACATTATGTATATATATATATATATATATACATATGTGTATATATATGTATATATCACTGATGAAAAATGTGGTAGCACATTTATATATAAAAAATGAAACCGCAGTCGGTGCAGAGAAAAAAACTGGAAAAGGTGAATATATATATAATTCGACTGTAATATATAGTGCATCATTGAGCTTTGCTCTATATGACTTTTTTTTTTACAATTTGAGATTAAAAAAATAAAATATTATAACCGAAATCGTTTTTACTCTAATGGACGTTCAAGGGTCGGTGCTGATGAAGCCCGTGGAAACCCAGTGTGATAACCCCCTAAAGCGAGCGTTCCTCTGGCACCGGGCCGGAAGTTGTCGGCCGTGGCCACGTCCTCGCCTGTCTTTGTTTTCGTCTTCGCCCTCGCCGTCGTAATGAAAGAAAATGCCGCCTCCACGTCCTAAAGCATCGGGAGTATTGGTCTCTTTTGTGTCATCCTGTTAGAGGACGTCCACCCATATCAACATTGTCTCGGGTCGCTCTGTCTGTCTGTTGATTCCTGTCCCTTCTCTCTCATTCCCTGTATTTTCACTTTATGTCTCTTTTCACTCCTCTTTCTTCTCTCTCCCTCTCTCTGTCTTTCAAACACACACACACACACACACACACACACACACACACACACACACACACACACACACACACACCTCTCCCTCTACTTTCTTCCCTCTTCTCTCGCTACTCTTTCTCTGCTCTTGTCTCTCGCTCTCTCTGCTTTCACAAACGCATTTCACGAATGTATCTTAAAACTCTGAAACAGTACTAAACAGAATGCTAAAAGTGAGGTTGGAGCATTATGGATAGCGAGGCAGAGTGAGGGGTGGGGAGTAGGGGAGATTGGAGTGGACAGGAGGGAGGGAGGGAGGGGAGGGGGAGTGGAGTCCAGAGTAAAAGTAATGTCGAGCAGCAGCGGGAGAGACAGACTGAGTAATGCAATATTATTGTTGCACCGAGTTTCACGGACTGGAAGCCGCGTTGAATGACACCTGTCCTCGGAACTCCCAGCAGATTTCTTCGGGAAGAATCTTCGAACTACTCTCCGTGTTTTAATCGTGTGGGATAGTTTCTGTGTCACCAGGTCGTAGTAGTACGAGGAGATGAGTCGCCGGTTGAGGCCTCCATGCGGAGGAAAGGTGGAGGAAATGTTTAAAGTGGATAGAGATGTTGGGCTCCCCCCGGGAGATGGATGGAGTGAGTGTGTTGATGAATTTTGGAAATAGGAGGCAGGGAGCTGATTCTGTCTGACAAGTCCTTCGAAGTGGTGGTCCCAGACCACAACTTGGAGGGACTTGTCATTTGTGACACGAAGACTGACGAAGATAAAGACGACAATGAAGAAGGCAACGACTATGACGAGATTGGGGTCAATAAGAACGAGGACGAGCACGAGAACGAAGTCGACAGTAAGAACGATGATGACGAGCAGGAAGAGGAGGGCAAAAATGAGGACGACGACGAGGACTGCGACAGCGAAGACGACAACGACAAAGACAACAACGAAGACGAGGATGGTAGCAGTAGTTGTGGAGTTAGTGGGGGACAACAACCACCACACACTAACCGCGACAAAGATGAACACACTTCAATAGGAAAGTTTGGGTCCAAGGTTTGAGAAAGGACAGGTTGGGAAGGACATTGAAGGTTGCTTAGCGTTTAGGAGGTACAATTTAGAGTGAAAAGGATACCTGCTGCGGGGTACAACGCGTTGGCTCTCGACAGCCTTGTCCAGGCGGGGAGGCGACCTAAAATCGGCCGAAGAAAATAAAGTAGCTTGCTGTAACTAACAGGACCTTGTTACTTGGTCCTAGCAGTGGTTTATTACTTCCCACTGCGTGGGAATGGGATGGAGAGTTGTATTTTGATAAGGACAGAAATTATTATTATTGCTCTTATCAAAATACAGGCGAGTTTATTCAGCTGAGGGAAAACCCTACTACAGGCAAAGATAAGCCATCGATTTTCGTTTCGAGGCTTTGGTTGAGTTTCAAGTTAAGACTCCAGTACAACAGATCTTATTAAATGGTGTTGGAGGTTCTACCATGTGGACAGCCTCAGGAGGGCTTCATTTCAAGTCTTTGGTTCAATTTTATTTTAAGACTTCAGTACAAGTCTTGTTCAATGGTAGTTGAGGTTCCGCCACGCGGAGAGCCTATGGAGGGGTTCTGGGTCCAAAAGGACTTCCAGGATAGCCCGCGATGACTGATTCAATTTCTTCCACTTGCTGACTTGATTGAGGCGTGGGCCTTTCTCCACCCACAGCTGGTACTCTTCGTTCTCTGGAACAGCTCGCGACCACGGCCTGCAACCAATGGTGAGCATGTTGAAGAGTACGATGCCACAGGACCAGAGATCGACGGGGGGTCCGTGGTACTGCGACTGTGGGCTGACGATGACCTCGGGCGCCATATATGTGAAGGTTCCGACCTGACCCGTGAGAAGAACCTCTCTCCCTTGAACGACGAAGACGTCTGCAGATCCAAAGTCGCCGATCTTGATGACTCTTTGGTCTGTAAGGAGGAGGTTTGCGGGTTTGAGGTCTCGATGAGCGACGCCCCGCCCGTGAAGGTATTGGACGCCGCTGATGAGTTGTCTGAAGTAATAATGGGCCTGATCATCACTTAGATCGTAGAGCCCAATTACGTTAAGGAGGTCACCCATGGCACAGTATTCGATGTACAGGAATCTCCTGTTACCTGTAATGTACCAGGCAAACAGCCGAGAGACGTTTCTGTGTCTCATTTGGCTGTGGATGACCTCTTCGGCTGTGACGCTTGCGCCTGCCTTCGACGCGACGAAGACGTTCTTGCGCGCCACCAGCCGTCCCGTTCTTGTGTTCTTCATGAGAGTGACGGTCCCCCATGCGCCTTTGCCGAGGACTCGGATGGGTTTCCAGTTTGCGACGTCTCCGAAGTCCTGTAGAGTGGCCTCGTTCTCGGCCACGGCTTTCACATAGTGGCGCTCCTGTAGGGGGCCCGTCGTACCTTCAAAGACCGTCGAAGAATCGTTGTCACTGTCGGCTGATCTGTCGATTTTCTATTTTCGACAGAGCTTCCAAATGGTCTTGAAAATTTTCTTTTTTCTTTGGCTTGATCCCTTGCAGTGTTCTTGTTCCTCTTCGTTGGAAGTTCTGGAGCTTCGTGCTCCTACGCAGCTGAAGAGCCAGAAGACCATCTTGAGCTTCTGGCAAATATACTCGAGTGGATGGCGAAAGTCTACCTCTCGAAGTGACTTCGGGAGACAACCCAGTTTGCTGTTGACCATATGGACGCGGGGCCAACCGTGAGACGCGACTACGTGGGAAGTGGTGGCAGTATTTTCAATCTAGTGAAAGTAAATTAATAATAATTATCATTATTATTATTATTATTATTATTATTATTATTATTATTATTATGATGATGATAATGGTGATGAGATAATGATGACGATGATGATGATATGATAATGATGGTGATAATAATGGTGATGATCATGATGATCATGATGATAATTATGATAATAATGATTATGATGGTGATAATGATTATGATAATGATGATAATGATAATGATAATTATGATCATAATGATGATGATAATGATTATGATAATGATAAGGACGATGATGATGATGATAATGATTATGATAATGATGATAATGATAATGACGATGATGATAATGACAATGATGATAGTAATGATGTTAATGATAATAATGATAATCGTTATGATAATTATGACAATGAGAATGACGATTATGATGATGATAATGGTAATGATGATGACAATGATTATGATGATTATGATAATGACGATTATGATGATGGTAATGATGATAAGGATAATGATTATGATGAAGTTTTACAATTATTGATGATTATAATTATGATAATTATAATGATGATAATGATATATGATGATAATGATAGTAACAATAATAATGATAATAATAATAAATGATAATGGAGATAATAGTGGTAAAATGGTAATAGTAGATAAATAAATTAATGAACTAGTATATTTCTATGTTAACATGAATTTACTCTGAATGTTAATAACATTGAATACTTGAGAAGATGATAAAAGAAAATACTTTTTAATTAATTTATGTAATTTAATTATCTGTTTATTCATTTCTATGTTTTTAATTTCTATTTATTTTTATTTAGAATATATTCTCGTATTTGTTATTTTTTTTTCTTTTTTTACAATTTATCTTTTACATATGAACAATGGGGGAGAATGCAATAGACCATAAGGCCTACATTAGGTAGTCGTAAAGCTTTGTTTTGTAAATGCTTTTTTTTTTTTTTTTTTTTTCCTTAAGTATCATGTGCCAATTTCATCTAACCGTAGACTCAATTGGAACATAACCATGAGACCCGTGGCCCCTTGGAAACCGGCTACAGCCACATTTTCATCCCATAGACCACTCACTGAAGAGCATTGGTGTTGCAGTCCGTGGTTTACCAGTGCCTCTATCCATATGGCCAATTTTACCTCCGGACAAAGAGATTTTGTCAATCTGTTTGGAGCGAGGGCGTGCAGGGCCGTGTGAGATAAGATGTTTTGTGTTGTCTTTGTGGTAATTGTGTTTTAGGCATTTGGGCCTTTGTTTCTGCAGTAAGTGGGCCGTTTTGCAATAAAAGCAATGGAAACGTGTGTTCTACAAATGTAAGGTCAGGTGTCTAATGATTTCTTACTACTGGACTATGTTTTTATTTTTTTTACAAATACAATTATCTATTTTATACAGTCCTAGATTAAGGTTGAAATTATTATTTGTGGATCTTATTAAGCTACTTTCAATTATTTTTCTTTCGATAATGTAATTGTTGAAAGTAATCACTTTAGTATTATCCCAATCGATCGGGTTATTAAAAGTGCTGAGATGTTTAAAATAGCACTTGAATAATTTTTTTTAACAGATCTTTTGCCGTTTGACCAATTTAGAACTCGTTACATATTTTGCAAGGAATTTTATATACATACCCTTTCTGGCAATTTTTAGAATTATTGAGTATGTGTGAGAAATAAATTGACGCAGCCCGTAGGGCCCGATTGCGCCAACAAGAGAGCGCAACTTTTCTTATATATTTGTTATCTCGAGTTACAAGTACATGAAATTTTGCGTTCAACCCATCTCCATCATGTTCACTTCCCACACCTCTGCATTCCACACCTCTTTCACTAATCTTTCTTCACTCATTCTTTCCATGTGTCCAAACCATCTCAATATTGTTTCATTAACCTTGTCTCTCAACTCCCTTTCCACCTCTGCTCTCCTCCTTACCTCCTCGTTTCTCACTCTCTCCAGCCTAGTAACCTCTACCATACTTCTCAGGCATTTCATCTCAAACACTTTTAAACTTTTCCACATTTCCTCTTTTATATTCCATGTTTCTGCCTCATACATTGCTGTCGGCACGATCACCCCTTCATACAATTTCCTCTTAGCACCCATTCCCAAATATCTATTTCTTGTTACACTTTTCAATTCCCCAAGTCTTTTACTTGGTTCTCTAAATCTAAATTCTACCTTCACCTCAACTTCTCCCCTTCCCGCCACTTTCTCCAGTCTCTCTCCTTTAATACTCACTTCCAATTTGTTGCCCCTCCTTCCCCTTGTACATCTCATCACCTTACTTTTAACCACATTTATATTTAGCTTCCTTCGCACACCTTCCCAGAGTCTGATACTAACTTCCTTAATCCTTCTGATCCTGTTACAAGCGCAGTGTCGTCAGGAAACAACTGGCATATCTCCCATTTTCTCCAGTTTCTATTTACCATCTCCAGTCCCTGGTCCAATACCCTTGCATAGACATCTCGCACCACCCCATCCATGTATAAATTGAACAGCCATGGCGACATGACACATTTTTGGTGAAGTCCCACATTTACCTCAAACCACCCAGTCTCTCCATTTCTAATTCTTACAAAGGCTGTTCTACTCTCGTGAAAACTCATGACTTCTCTTAACAGCTTTCCTCGTATCCCATGTATCTGCAATACCTCCCTTAGGGCCTTCCTGTCTACCCTGTTATAAGCCTTTTCCAAAATAATAAAGAAAAAAATAAATAAATAAAAATAAAAAAAAAATCCTAAATTTTCCTACATATCTGCCGTACCACAAAAATCTGTTTCACGCAACCCCTACCTGTCCCAAACCCACTCTATTTCTCACCAATTTCTCCCAGAGTTTCACTCCTAATCCATCTCAAAACTCTCCGATACGCCTTCCCAACTACACTCAAAATAGAAATCCCTCTGAAATTAGTACATTCACACTTGTCCAATTTTTCCTTGTAAAGCGGAACTATACAGGCACTCCTCCAGTCCTGTGGTACTCTACCTTCTTTAAAACAAACATTAAACAACCTTACCAGCGAGTCCACCATCACTGTACTTCCATTTTTTAGACACCCCGCATGACACCCATCTAACCCAGGTGGCTTACCTACTCTCATCATTTTGATAACTGATTTCACCTCGTTTTTCCTTATTTCTTGCCGCATTTCACATCTGCTGTCCTTTTTGCCTCCTTTATCTTACGCCCTACTTCTCTTTTCTTTGTACCTCTCATATAATTAATTATCAGTGTTTAGGAAGAAAGATAAGCATAAGTTTACATGGGAGAGGATGGTGGATAGAAGGATGGTTTATACAGCTTTAATGGATTATGTAGTGGTAACCAGGAGAAAAGTAGGAAGAGTTTTGGATGTACATGTTCCTAGAGGGGAGAGTGGGGGAATATCAGATCATTATTTGGTGGAAGGTAAGTTGAGAGTGGAGGATATTATATATATTATACATATATATTATATACATATATATATATATATATATATATATATATATATAATACATATATATATATAACATATATATATATATATTATATATATAATACATATATATATATATTATTATATATATATATATATATATATATATATATATATATATATATATATATGAAAAGAAAACACAAAACACACGTGATAAAATATTTTTGCAGAAACCACCGGGAAATTGAAAAAACAGATACCGAACGTTTTCGTCTATTTAGACATTTTCAAAGGTACAAAAAAGCAATACAGAAAGAAACAATAAATACATAAGAAGACAAGGATACTCGGAGAGGTCCCATGTTACATTTTATCACACACAATTTTGTCAATAATAAAATTGTCTAATTTAAATAAACCCAAACTCAAGTTCATGTTATTTCCAAAATTTCTTTTTATAAAACAAGATTCAATAATATTTCTTTCTATAATATTATTACAAGAAGCAATTATTTTAGAATTTCCCCAGTCAATATTATGACCATAATCCCTTTGGTGGACAAATAACCCACTGGACACTTGCCCCGTTCTAATACTATATTTATGTTGGCCTATTCTTTTTTCTAAGCCTTTGCCTGTTTGGCCTATATAAATAAAATCACAATTTTTACATGGTATATTATAAATACATCCTTCTTTACTTCTTGGGGAATTTTTAATTAACAGACTCTTAATGTTGTTATTATTTTTGAATACTATCTGGATACCAAATTTTTCAAAAATGCTAGGAAGATGGATTAAATTCTCGTGGTACGGAATTGTTAGCATATTTTTATAATTAAATGGTTTGACCTGCGACGTATTAAGAAAACATTTCCTGGCTTTGATTTTTGTTTTATCAATAAGATGTTTTGGATATTTTAAATTTTCTCCAATGTCATAGATGAACTGTATTTCTTGATCCAAGAACTCAGGGGAACAAATTCTATAAGCTCTTAGGAACATTGAAGAAAAAACTGACAGCTTGGATTTTTGACTGTGATACGAGTAAAAATGAATGTACGAGAGGACATTGGTCGGCTTCCTGTAAACGTCAAATTTAAAATATCTTCCACATCGGTAAATATTTACATCTAAAAATGGTAACATATTATTTTCTTCAACCTCTACTGTGAATTTAATGGAATGCACCAAATTATTTAAATCTGACAAAAAAGTATCCAAATATTGATCATTAGGCCAAATGCATAATATGTCGTCAACATACCTGTACCAAACTGCATTAATTGGAAGAATGTTTGGTAATAACTCTCTTTCAAAAAACTCCATATACAAATTGCTAAGAATTGGAGACAGACAGTTCCCCATGGCCATACCAAATGTTTGAGTATAAAAGTTTCCATTAAATTCAAACTTAGAGTCTATTACACATAATTTGATTAAACTAATAATAGTATGAGCAGGGAGTGTAAAGTCATGTTTCTTTAATTCTTTTTCTAGAAATCCTAACAAATCTAAAACCGGGACTCGGGTGAATAAACTTTTAATATCGAAACTAACCAACTTAAAATCAAATGTGATATTATGTCCAAGCAGCTTTTCGGTTAAGTCAACATTATCTTTGATATGAGAGTGGGAAATTGTCCCAACAAGAGGACTAAGAAGAGACACTAACCATTTTGACAACTTATATGTGCAAGACCCAATAGAACAAGTAATGGGCCTAACTGGATTATTAACTTTATGTGTTTTAATTAGACCATACATGTATGGAAGTGACGGAGATATAGTAACACATTTTTTTATCAGTTCGTCGTTACCTTTTAAAAATGTTTTAAGCTTCTTATTAAATTCACTATTAACATTTTCTAGAGGGTTCTTGCTCAATTTAACATATGTCTCTTCATCACTTAGTAATATTTCCATTTTTTCTAAGTAATCCTTTTTGTTCATGATGACTAAGCAATTACTTTTATCCGCCTTTGTGATGTGTAAATCTTTATCCTTCTTTAAATTATTAAAAGTAGTGAAAAAACGTTTAGGAACACTTGGAGGGCATGGCGTGGATAAAGCATGGTACACAAAACCCTTACAAATATTAATATCTTGATTTGAAACATCACTATATTTTTCCAAATTGCAAAAACTCTTAGCAATATCTACATAGTTCACCTGGATCAAGAAGTAAAGAAGGATGTATTTATAATATACCATGTAAAAATTGTGATTTTATTTATATAGGCCAAACAGGCAAAGGCTTAGAAAAAAGAATAGGCCAACATAAATATAGTATTAGAACGGGGCAAGTGTCCAGTGGGTTATTTGTCCACCAAAGGGATTATGGTCATAATATTGACTGGGGAAATTCTAAAATAATTGCTTCTTGTAATAATATTATAGAAAGAAATATTATTGAATCTTGTTTTATAAAAAGAAATTTTGGAAATAACATGAACTTGAGTTTGGGTTTATTTAAATTAGACAATTTTATTATTGACAAAATTGTGTGTGATAAAATGTAACATGGGACCTCTCCGAGTATCCTTGTCTTCTTATGTATTTATTGTTTCTTTCTGTATTGCTTTTTTGTACCTTTGAAAATGTCTAAATAGACGAAAACGTTCGGTATCTGTTTTTTCAATTTCCCGGTGGTTTCTGCAAAAATATATATATATATATATTACGATTGGAAATTTAAAAAATAAAATATTATAACCGAAATCGTTTTTACTCTAATGGACTTTCAACGGTCGGTGCTGGTGAAGCCCGTGGAAGCCCAGTGTGATAACCCCCTAAAGCGAGCGTTGCTTTGGCACCGGGCCGGAAGTTCTCGGCCGTGGCCGCGTCCTCGCCTGTCTTTGTCTTCGTCTTCGCCCTCGCCGTCGTAATGAAAGAAAATGCTGCTTCCACGTGTTAAAGCATCGGCCGCATTGGTCTCGTTTGTATCATCCGGTTAGAGGACGTCCACCCATATCTCATTGTCCCGGGTCGCTCTGTCTGTGTATCTGTTAGTCTGTTTCTGTCTTTTTCTTGTTTTGTGTCTGTAGCAAACCGTTAGTTTTTCTGTTTATTCCTTTCAATTCTTGCTGCCTCACTCCCATTATTTTCACTTGATCTCACTTTTCGCTCCCTTCTCTCTCTCTCTCTCTCTCTCTCTCTCTCTCTCTCTCACACACACACACACACACACACACACACACACACACACACACACACACACACACACACACACACACACACACACACCTCCCTCTTCCCTCTTCCCTCCCCCCTCCCCTCTTGCCACTCTTTCTAACTACGATGAGTACGACGATGAAGAAGGTGACGACTGTCACGAGATTGAGGTCAACAAGAACGAGGACCAGGGCGAGAACGAAGTCGACAGTAAGGTGATGACTAGCAGGAAGAGGAGAACAAAAATTACGTCAACGAAGATGACAACGACGAAGATGAGGATAGTAGCAGTAGTTGTGGAGGTACTGGGGACAACAACCACCACAAAGTACCCGCGACAAAGGTGGACACACCAACTTCAGTAGGAAAGTTTGGGTCCAAGGTTTGAGAAAGGACAGGTTGGGAAGGACGCTGAAGCTCGCTTAGTATTTAGGAGGAACAGTTTAGAGTGAAGAAGATGGTCAGGAGCCTACGCCAGGAGGCGCTTAGTAGCTGCGACCTTTGGCCTATTATACGCTTTGAGGACTGTCTGGGCAGGTAACTAACACTCATTGCTAGGAGTCGAAGAGGAGTGCGGGATTCGAACCCAAAACTTGGTGAATGTGAGGCCAACACGCTTCCGATGACGGCACCAGCGCACTTTTAGATTGATTAATCAAACTGACCCCTCTGCAAGACAAATGGTAAAGAAGTAAGACGGAGTTGTACAATCGAACTCAAAAGTTATTGATAGTATAGATGCATCTTCATTACCAAATGAATTGTTTCAGTGTATTTGATATGTTTTGTGGTGTTTTGAGGTAGCGCCGCGCTGTTGATACAGTAACGAACTCATGAAGAGGTGTACGTGAGTTCGATTCCCGGTACCCACTGCGGGCTACAACGCATTGGTTCCTGATGGCTAGGCGTGGAGGCGACCCAACATGGGCCTTAGAAAATCCAGTAGCTGACTGTAACGAAGAGGACTTTGTCCTAGCATGGGTTTCTCTTTCCCAACTGAGTGGGAGTTGTATGGAGAGTTGACTATTTTGATAATGTCAGTAATTATTATTAGTGTCCTTATCCAAATACAGACGAATTTATTCAGCTGAGGGAAAACCCTACTGCTGGCAAAGATAAGCCATAGATTTTTGTTTTGAGGCTTTAGTTGAGTTTCATGTCAAGACTAGAGCAACAGGTCTTGTATCAATGGTGTTGAGGTTATTCCATGTAGACAGTCTCTGGAGATGGGTCAGGATCCAAAAGGGCTTCATTTGAAGTCTTTGGTTCAATTTTACCTTATGACTTCAGTACAGCATTTCTTGTTCAATGGTAGTTGAGGTTCCGCCACGCGGAGAGCCTCTGAAGGGGTTCTGGGTCCAAAAGGACTTCCAGGATAGCCCGCGATGACTGATTCAATTTCTTCCACTTACTGACTTGATTGAGGCGTGGGTCTTTCTCCACCCACAGCTGGTACTCTTGGTTCTCTGGAACTGCTCGCGACCATGGCCTGCAACCAATGGTGAGCATGTTGAAGAGAACGATGCCACAGGACCAGAGATCGACGAAGGGTCCGTGGTACTGCGACTGTGGGCATACGATGACCTCGGGCGCCATATAGGTGAAGGTTCCGACCTGACCCGTGAGAAGAACCTCTCTCCCTTCAAGGACGAAGACGTCTGCAGACCCGAAGTCGGTGATCTTGAGAACCCTTTGGTCTGTAAGGAGGAGGTTAGCGGGTTTGAGGTCTCGATGAGCGACGCCCCGCCCGTGCAGATATTCCACACCGCTCATCAGTTGTCTAAAATAGTATTGGGCCTGATCGTGACTTAGATCGTAGAGCCCAATTACGTTGAGGAGGTCTCCCCTGGCACAGTATTCAATGTAGAGGAATCTCCTGTTTCCTGTGATGTGCCAGGCAAACAGCCGAGAGACGTTTGTGTGTCTCATCTGGCTGTGGATGACCTCTTCGGCTGTGACGCTTGCGCCGGTCTTCGACGCGACGAAGACGTTCTTGCGCGCCACCAGCCGTCCAGTTTTGATGTTTTTTATCAGAGTGACGGTCCCCCATGCACCTTTGCCGAGGACTCGGACGGGTTTCCAGATTGCGGTGTCTCCGAAGTCCTTTACTGCGGCTTCGTTCTCGGCCACGGCTTTCTCATAATGGCGCTCCTGTAGGGGACCTGTCGAGCCTTCAAAGACCGTCGAAGATTCGTCGGTGCTGTCGACATATCTGTCGGACTTCTTGCCTCGACAGAGCTTCCAAAGGGTCTTGAAGATGTTCCTATTCCTTTGGCGTGTTTCCTTGCTGTGTGGTGTTTCCTCATCGTTGGAAGTCCGGTAACTTCGTCTTACGCAGCTGAAGAGCCAGAAGACCATCTTGAGTTTCTGGCAAATATACTGGAGTGGATGACGAAAGTCTACATCCCGAAGTGACTTCGGGAGACAACCCAGTTTGTTGTTGACCATATGGACACGGGGCCAACCGGGGGATGCGATCACGTAGAAAATGGTGGCAGTAGATAATTATGAGAATTATAGTCTGTATTTTCAATCTAGTAAAAATAAATGAATAGTAATAATAATGATAATAGTAATAATAAATGATAATGATAGTAATAATGAATGATAATAATGGTGGCAATAGTGGTAAAATAGTAATAGTTAATAAGTAAATTAATGAATTAATATATTTCTATGTTGACGTGAATTGACTTAATGTTAAGAACAATGAATACTTAAGAAGGTGATGAAAGAAAAGACTTTTTTGATTGATATGTTTATGTAATTGAATTATTTGTTTATTCATTTTCTATGTTTATATTAATTTCTATTTAATTTTATCTAGAATATATTTACTTATTTGTTCCTATTTATTTATTTTTAATTCATTTATTTGTTTGTTTACATTTGATTTATGTATCTTTCTACATCAATCTGTTACATAAGAACAAAACAATGGGGGAGACTGCAATAGACCATGAGGCCTACACTAGGCAGTTATTTCATGTGTGATATCCATCCGTCTATTAATTTATTTGTTGTAAACACCTGTTTTATAAATGCTAGTTCGGCAGTGTTTTTGTCCAATTCTATGAAGAAAGAAAAGTTGGGGACGATTTTAATAGCTTTGTGACCCTAAACCCTTTAGTCGGGTAAAATTTGGGTCGAGTGGGACTTGCTAATGACCAAGTTAACTTTTAGAGTTCCCCGAAGTGCCTTTACATTCCAGTGGACGCTTCCTGTAGTATTTTTTTTCATTTATTTTTATGTTATTTAGTTTGTTTTTTTAGTTAGTTTTTTGTTTGTTTTTTATTTTATCTTTTCGATCTTAAGTATTATCAGCCAATTTTGTCCAACCATAGATTCCATTGGAATATAAAAAGGAGACCCGCGGCCCCTTGGAAACCGGCCACGGCCACATTTTCATCCCATAGGTCACAGTCATTGGAGCGAGGGCGTTTATGGCCGTGTCAGATAAGATGTTTTGTGTTGTCTTTGTGGTAATTGTGTTTTAGCCATTTGGGGTCTGTTGCTGCATTAAGTGGGCCGTTTCGTTGTCCTTCACTCATTTCCATCATATTTGACAAGATAAGAAAACTAGGAACTTTACCTATTTAAATGATTAGTTATTTTATTATTACTTATATTATAACTTTTATTTATTTACTTATTTACTTATTTATCATTATAATCTTTTTACATCCGACCTAGTTATGGACCAAAAGGTCTCCTGTCTGCATGCTCCTCCTTTGTAATCCTTTGTAATCCTTTCTCCAGTTTCTCTTCTTTGTAATCCATTCTCCAATCTCTCTCATTTCCATGTATTACACTTTTTTTGCTTAATTCAGACAGATCTTTTGCCATTTGACTAATGTAAAATTCGTTAAATATTCTGCAAGGAATTTTATGTACACACCCTTTTTGAATTTTTTTAGAATTATTCATAAGGTATTGTTTAATTGTCTTGTTATTACTGAAGGCTACATTAATATTGACATCTTTGAGTAAATTAAGGACGTTGGCTAAATTTTCTTGGTAGGGTAACACTACTAGGTTATTATGGACAAAAGGTTTGACTGATTGAGGGTTGTAAAATGTTTTCCCTGTCAATGAAATGTTATGGATAGGTTAATTTAATACCAATTTCATAAACATTTCTTATTTCCTCATCAATGTACTCAGGACTACAAACCGTAAAGCTCTAAGGAAAATTGATAGGAAAACCAATCTTTTTACATTATGAGGGTGGGAAGAATGATAATGTATGTAAGAGCCTATATTGGTCGGCTTTCTGTATACACTAAATTTAAGGTTCCTCTCTGTTTGATGAATGTTAACATCTAAGAAATGTAGCACACCACTATTTTCCACTTCGACTGTGAAATATCCAAAACTTTTCATTTACATCTCTTATAATTTTGCAAGGAAAACTTTTTACAACCCTCAATCAGTCAAAAATTTTGTTCATAATAACCTAGTAATGTTACCCTTTCAAGAAAATTTAGCCAACGTCCCTAATTTCCTCAAATATTTCAAATGATTGAAGTTCCATTTATAAACATCTCAGCACTTTTAATCACCCTATCGATTGGGATAATGTTACCGTGATTACTTTCAACAATAACGTTATCGATAGAAACATAATTGAAAGTAGTTTAATTAATTCCACAACCATTAATTTCAACCTTAATCTAATGTTGTATAAAATAGATAATTATATTTGTAAAGAAATAACAAACATGTTACAGTTGTAAGAATCATTAGACACCTGACCCTCAACTTGTACCCATGGAGAACTTCCTACATTCCATGATCTTTTGTCAATATGATATTTTGTCACTACCTTCTCCTACCATTCACACATGGATACCGTGTGTCCACGTCCCCCCCTTTTCCCCACTATACATTATGCTTGTTTGTAGTCTCTCCGTATTCCTGCAATGAAGATGTAATAGACGAAAGCGCTCTTCTCCAGTCGTTTTTCATTAGTGGGTACCTTGCACACACACGCGCATACATACACACACACACCCTGTATATATATATATATATATATATATAATATATATATATATATATATATATATATGAAACTTGTTAACCCACTGTCGGAGAAAAGAAATCAGAAATACTAATTATCTGTATATTTCGACCACTGACTGTGGTCCTCTTCAGCAGAATGATACAAAGGAATAGAGTTAACAAGTATAAATATGGACAGGGAGAGAACAATTAGGAGACGCGGGCAAGGGGACTCAAGTTACTTGGGGTAGGTATGTGGGAATCTATCCTGCCGCTTTCATAATCAATTTGCTGCCATCCATGTGATCCAGTCTGGTGACCATTGACCTTTCGATAAATTAAAATTGAGTCCCCTTGCCCGCGTCTCCTAATTGTTCTCTCCCTGTCCATATTTATACTTGTTAACTCTATTCCTTTGTATCATTCTGCTGAAGAGGACCACAGTCAGTGGTCGAAATATACAGATAATTAGTATTTCTGATTTCTTTTCTCCGACAGTGGGTTAACAAGTTTCATTTTACCAATGTGCTATTACATTACGCTGTGCTAATATATATATATATACATACATATATATATGCACACACACACGTGTATATGTATATATATATATATATGTATATATACATATATATATATATATATAATATACACCAAGGCCAAAGTCAAAGGCATAAATTCACTCCCACCCATTTCATCCTCACATACTCCACTCCCATTAACCACCCCTCCCTACCTCTTTTCTTGGCTCCTCCTGGATGACTGATCATCCTTACATCTGGCCCACTGCCCTGGGTTAGAAGCAATGCAGGAAGACAAAGCGCATTCACAGCAAGCCCGCTTCATTTAATCGGCGACACCCCTCTCCGTCCCCTAATTTAGAAAAAGAGAGGACGGGGAAAAATCCCTTCGTGCTGCGTCAAAATATTTTTCACACATACTCCCTATCACACATACCCACCTTCTCCAGTCTCTCTCCATTAATACTCACTTCCAAATTGCTGCGATTCTCTCACCTTGTACATCTCATCACCTTACTTTTAAGCACATTTATCTTCAACTTTCTTCTTTCGCACACCTTCCCAAACACTATCACTAACTTAATCCCTCTAATCCTGCTACAAGTATAGGGTCGTCAGCAAACAACTGACTTCTCTCCCATTTTTCTCTAATTTCTATTGACCACCTCCATTCCCCGGCGCTATACCCTTGCATCTACCTCTCGCACCACCCCATCCACGTATAGATTGAAGAGCCCTGGCGAGATGACACATTCCTGGCGAAGTCCCACCTTTACCTCAAACCACTCACTCTCTCAATTTCTAATTCTTACAAAGGCTGTTCTAGTCCCGTGAAAACTCTTGACTGCTCTTATTTGCTTTCTTTCAATCCCATATATCCGCAATACCTCCCTTAGTGCCTTCCTATCTACTCTGTTATAAACCTTTTCCAAAACAAGCCCCCCCCCCAAAAAAAAAAAAAAAATCCCTTACCCTTTCCTAAAGTTATCCCACATATCTTCCTTACCACAAAAATCTGATCCAGGCAACCCTTACTTGTCCTAAACTCACTCTCTTCCTCACGAATTACCCCCTCTGTTCCACCCCAAATCCTCTCAAAACTCTCCCAAATGCCTTCCCCACTACACTTAACAAAGAGATCCCACTGAAACTAGTACACTCACACTTGTCCCCTTTTCCCTTGTAAAGCGGAACTATACAGGCACTCCTCCAGTCCTCCGGTACTTTATCCTCTTTTAGACAAACATTAAACAACCTTACCGGCCAGTCCACCATCACTGTACTCCCCTTTTTTAAAAACTCCGCATGACACCCATCTAAATCAGGTGCCTTATCTGCTCATATAATTTTGATAATTGTTTTCACCTCATTTTTCCCTGTTTCTCTTCCATTTACCTCATTAATGTCCTTATCCTTAGCCTCCTTCACATTTAGTAGGTCCCTCTTCCTCCTACTACTATATTTTCTATTATTATTTATTATCTCTCCCTTTGCATCTTTTACCTTTTCTTCTCTACTTGATTCGTTTCTCCTGTCTTAATTTCTTTTCACTATATATATATATATATATATATATATATATATATATATATATATTAATTTAGAATGTTTTTATCATACTCTTACCCTTTTTCACATCTGCTCTCTTTCCCTCTATCTACAAAGGATTACAAAGGCGGAGCATGCTGACAGGAGACCTTTTGGTCCATATCTAGGTCAGATGCAAAAAAAAAAAATTATATATATATATATATATATATAATAATGATAATAATAAAATAATAAAAAATATAATAATGTAAATAAATAAAATACATAAATAAATGCATTGGTATAGTTAAATAATAAACAAACAGGTAAATAGTAAATAATAATAAATTGACATATAACTATCTTATCCTTTACTTCTCTGTTCTTTGTACCTTGCATATGATTTTCTCAATTTTCAGGTAGAAAGACAAGCATAAATATAAATGCACATGGGACAGGGTGGTGGATACAGGTTTAATGGACTTTATAGTGGTAACCAGGAGAAAAGTAGGAGGAGTTTTGGATGCACATGTTCCTAGAGGAAGGAATGGGGAGATATCGGATCATTATTTGGTGGAAGGTAAGTTGAGAGTGGATGATAGATGGAGAAAGAGGAAAAGGACAGAAAGTAGGGAGGTTCTTAGAGTAAACTGCTTAATGAGAAAGAAAAGGAGGAGTACAAGAAGGAGCTGAGAGGAAGGTGGGAGGGAGTGAAGGATAGAGTAGAACTAGGAGTGGAGAAGGAATGGGAATGTTTCAAGGAGGGAAACACAAGGTGTGCAAAGATGTTGTGTGGAACAGGAGGACAGAAGGAAGTAGAAGGAAAGGTAGTGGGTGGAAGGATGATGAAGCGAAAAAGGTTGTAGAAGAGAAGAAACGAGCATTCACACTTTGGTTGCAAAATATGATGAGAGATTGAGAGATTCATATATATAATATATGTGTATATATTTATATATATATATATATATATATATATATATATATATAACATACAGAGAGAGGTGGAGATTTGGAGAGAGATAGGGAGGTAGAAGTAGACAAAAGGAGAGGTAAATGGAAGTAAGTATATATATATATATATATATATATATATATATATATATCAAATCAACCATCCCGAGTCCACTGGTGAACAAAGGCCTCCTTCATAGCATTCCATGATTCACACAACCGCGCCAACCTCTGTCACGTCATTCCTGTAAACCTTTGTATCTCGTCCCTCCACCTTCTCTCTGGTCTCCCTCTTCCACGCTTCCCATCTCGTGGCGTCCACTCAATAACACATTTGCTCCATCGCTCATCAGTCGTTCGCACTAACTTACCTCCCGAATTCCTCTCCCTTCTTTTACCGCCTCCACAATATATTTCATTTTAGTCTGGTCTCTCACCCAATATATATATATAATATATATGCATGAGAAATCACATAAACTCGTGTTTCTAAATATGCTGAAAAACCACAAAGGAAAAAGAAAAACTGATGACCAAGCGCTTTCATCTATTCAGACATCCTCAGGGTACATGTACCCTGAGGATGTCTGAATAGACGAAAGCGCTCGAATGTATGGCGAAAGTCTACCTCCGGAAGTGACTTCGGGAGACAACCCAGTTTGTTGTTGACAACATGGACGCGTGGCCAACCGGGAACGCGACCACATGGGAAGTGGTGCCAGTAGATGACTGTGATGATTATCGGCCGTATTTTCAATCTAGTAAAAATAAATTAATATTAATAGTAATAATAATAATAATAATAATTATGGTGATATAATGATGAGATGATGGTAATAATGATATTGATTATGATAATGATAATGACGATGATTATGATGATGGTAATGATAATGATGAGCTGATGATAATGATAATAACGATATGATGATAATGATGATAGTGATGATAATTATAATGATAATGATTAAGATAATGACGATTATGATGATAATGGAGATGATATTAATGATAATGATGATGACAGTGATGATAATGATTATGATAAAAGGGAATGATTATGATAATGGTGATGATAATGATGATGGTAATGATGATGATAATGATAATGACGATAATTATAATGATTATGATGATTATGATTATAATGATGCTTTTGGTAATTATGATAATGGTGGTGATTATGATAATGAAGATAATGATATGATAGTAATAATAATAATGATACTAATAAATAATAATGGTGATGATAGTGGTAAAATAGTAATAGTAAATAGATTAATGAACTAATATATTTATGTTAACAGGAATTTACTCTGAATGTTAATTACATTGAATACTTGAGAAGATGAAAGAAAACACTTTTTTAATTCGTTTATGTAATTGAGTTGTTTGTTTATTCATTTCTGTTTTTAATTTCTATTTTTTTATTTAGAAGATATTTACTTATTTGTTATAATTGATTTATTTTTATTAATATATTTGTTTCCAATAGATCTATATATCTTTCTATATCAATCTTTTACATAAGAACAATGGAGGAGATTGCAATAGACCATAAGTCCTACACTAGATAGTTATACTCATGTTTGATATTATCCATTTATTGGTTTATTTGTTGTAAAACCTTGTTTTGTATTTTTTTTTTGTAACTGCTTGTTTTTAATTAGTTTTTTTATGTATTTTATTCTGTTTTTTCGATCTAGTATCATGTGCCAATTTCATCTAACCGTAGACTCCATTGGAACATAACCAGGAGACTCGTGGCCCCTTGGAAACCGGCCACGGCCTCAGTTTCACCCCATAGACCACTCACTCAAGAGCATTGGTGTTGTAGTCCGTAGTTTACCAGTGCTTCTATCCTTATGGCCAATCTCTCCTCTGGACGAAGAGATTTTGTTATTCTGTTTGGAGCGAGAGCTTTCAGGGCCGTGTGAGATAAGATGTTTTGTGTTGTCTTTGTGGCAATTGTGCTTTTGGCATTTGGGGTCTGTTGGTGCATTAAGTGGGCCGTTTCGTTGTCCTTCACTCATATCAATCATATTTGACAAGATAAGAAAACCAGGCATATACGAACACAAGAATAGAGGAGACTGCAAGAGACCATAAGACCCACAGTTGGGAGTTCCATGTCCATACCTATCTATAAAGTTATCATATCTTTTATCACTTGCCATCCCTATCCACATGATTATCTTGTGTTGAAACAACCAATTGTTTCAGCGCTCACTACATGGTTACCAAGTCTATTCCATCCGTTAACCAATCTGTTGGTCAACCTGTTCTGTCGTACGTTTTCCTTGTATATGAAAAAAACAACGTTTTTGTAAAGGTGCTGTGTACTGGGTAAGGGGGAGAGGGTCTGTTAGTAAATGGGAGATGGAAACGACGAATGGAGAGTGGACAAGGACTTTTTGAGTAGACGAGGACTGCGAGAGTGAGAGTGGACGAAGATTGTGAAATTGAGAGTAGACGAGGACTGTGACATTGAGATTAGACGAGGACTGTGAGAGTGAGATTAGACGAGGACTGTGAGAGTAGACGAGGACTGTGAGAGTGAGAGTAGACGAGGACTGTGAGAGTGAGATTAGACGAGGACTGTGACATTGAGATTAGACGAGGACTGTGACATTGAGATTAGACGAGGACTGTGACATTTAGATTAGACGAGGACTGTGACATTGAGATTAGACGAGGACTGTGACATTGAGATTAGACGAGGACTGTGACATTGAGATTAGACGAGGACTGTGACATTGAGATTAGACGAGGACTGTGACATTGAGATCAGACGAGGACTATGACATTGAGATTAGACGAGGACTGTGACAGTGAGATTAGGCGAGGACTGTGACATTGAGATTAGATGAGGACTGTGAGTGTGAGAGTACACGAGGACAGTTAGAGTAAGATTGCTAAAGGTAAGTGATAACGAGAGTGGTGAGAATTGACGACGACTGTGAGAATGAGAGTGATAAAGTTAAGTGATGATGAAAGTAGACAAGAGAGAATGTAGACAAGAACTGTGAGAGAAAAAAAAGTGATGATGAGAGTGGTTAGGGTAAGAGTGGAGGCGTGGGAGAGTGATGAAATTGAGTGATATTGTTGGTGGTGGGCAGGAGTGATTCTCAGAAAAAAACTGGCGAAAGCGTTTGATGGTGAGAAACGAAAAAAAAAAAAAAAAAAAAAACGGAGGAGAGAAGCCGTTGATGGTGCGAAGAAAAGCGAGAGCCGAGGGTGAAGGGAAGAGAAGGGAGATGAGAGAAAGAGGAGAGGGAGAGAAAAAGAGATATATAAATGGGGTGATAGATGGAGAGAGGTAGACATATATATATATATATATATATATATATATATATATATATATATATATATATATATATATATATATATATATATATATATATATGAGACTTATTGACCCACTGTCGGAGAATGAGATAAGATGGACAGAAAATCTGTATATTTCGACCACTATCTGTGGTCCTCTTCAGCAGAATGATACATAGTGTGGAGTGTGAGAATATATATAGCTAAGAGGGGTACATTTGGGGACAGGGAAAAGGGGGGGACTCAGGTTATATGTCCTTGATGAGGTCGGGGCGAAGGTTGACTGATGGTGAGGTCAAGTCCGGCTGCTTTTGAGATGGATTTCTTTGCAGCCATCCAAGTTATGCAGTCTGGGGACCACTGACCTTTGGAGGTAATTAAGATTAGGTATATTTTTAATCAGGGAGGATTCAGTAATTTTTCTTCGAAAGCTGTAGTGGGATTTGTAGACGATAGTGGCATTATTCCAGTCCATGCGATTATCTTCTTTGCTAGCATGTAGGAACAGTGCGGGATTCCCTTGACCATATTTGATGGATTTTTTGTGTTCCTCAATATCAATACCAACTCCCTGTTTCTGTTTAAAAAATTACTTACTTGCTTATGTCTTAACATTAATGTCTTATCGTTCAAAGACTCTTATTTTAGACAAAGATATGGATGCAGTATGGGTTCCAATCTTTCCCCAGTTCTAGCCAATTTATATGTGGAGTATTTTGAATGCGAACTATTACCAGACATTAAACCAGCTGATATGTTTTGGTGCAGATATGTCGATGATATTTTTACTGTTTGGGAGGAAAAATGGGACTTTTTAAAAGTCTTCTTTGAAAAATTAAACAAACTAGCACACAGCATAAATTTCAAGGTGGAATGGGAAGAAGGAGGTAAAATACCTATTCTGGATATATTGGTTATCATATGTCTGGACCAATTGTCCTTTTTTTTGTACAGGAAGCCCACCCACCCCGGCAACTATTTACATTTTTTCAACCACCGTCCTGATAACATTAAACGTAGTGTAGCTTCGGGTTTACATCTAAGAGCTTTGAGGATATGTAGCCCACAACACCTAGACAAAGAAATAGAACTAATGAGTTCACAACTCTCAAAGTTAGGATATCCGGGGTGGTTTTTGTC
>NC_134786.1:65075101-65112601 GCF_046742065.1 Oratosquilla oratoria
GATCGACGGGGGGTCCGTGGTACTGCGACTGTGGGCTGGCGATGACCTCGGGCGCCATATATGTGAAAGTACCGACCTGACCCGTGAGAAGAACCTCTCTCCCTTGAAGGACGAAGATGTCTGCAGATCCAAAGTCGGTGATCTTGATGATTCTTTGGTCTGTAAGGAGGAGGTTAGCGGGTTTGAGGTCTCGATGAGCGACGCCCCGCCCGTGGATGTATTCAACGCCGCTCATCAGTTGTCTAAAATAGAATTGGGCCTGATCGTCACTTAGATCGTAGAGCCCAATTACATTAAGGAGGTCTCCTCTGGCACAGTATTCGATGTAAAGGAATCGCCTGTTTCCTGTGATGTGCCAGGCAAACAGCCGAGAGACGTTTATGTGTCTCATCTGGCTGTGGATGACCTCTTCGGCTGTGACGCTCGCGCCTGCCTTCGACGCGACGAAGACGTTCTTGCGCGCCACCAGCCGTCCCGTTCTTGTGTTCTTGATGAGAGTGACGGTCCCCCATGCGCCTTTGCCGAGGACCCGGACGGATTTCCAGTTTGCGACGTCTCCGAAGTCCTGTAGAGCGGCCTCGTTCTCGGCCACGGCTTTTTCGTAGTGGCGCTCCTGTAGGGGACCCGTCGAGCCTTCAAAGACCGTCGAAGTATCGTTATCGCATTCGACGGATCTGTCGGACTTCTTGCCTCGACAGAGCTTCCAAAGGGTCTTGAAGATATTCGTTTTCTTTTGGTGTGTTCCATTGTTGTGTGCTTCCTCTTGTTTGGAAGTTGGGGAACTTCGTCCTGCGCAGCTGAAGAGCCAGAAGACCATCTTGAGTTTCTGGCAAATATGCCCAACGTGATGGCGAAAGTCTACCTCCCGAAGTGACTTCGGGAGACAACCCAGTTTGTCGTTGACCACATGGACGCATTACCAACCGGAGGACGCAATCACGTGGGAAGTGGTGGCAGTATATGATTATAATTATCGGCCGTATATTCATTCTAGTAAAAACAAATGAATAAATTAATAATGATAATAATGATAATTATAATGATAAATGATAATGATAGTAATAATGAATGATGATAATGGTGATAGTGGTAAAATAGTAATAGTAATAAATTAATGAATTAATATATTTCTATGTTGACGTGAATTTACTCTGAATGATGAGATCAATGAATACTTGAGAAGATGATAAAAGAAAATACCTTTTTAGTTAAGTTGTTTATGTAATTGAATTATTTGTTTATTAATTTGCTATGTGTATTTTAATTTCTATTTGTTAAGTAAGAACATAACAATGGGGAAGATTACAATAGACCATAAGGCCTACACTAGCCAGTTATAATGAGGTTTGACATTATTTATCCGTCTATTGATTTCTTTGTTGTAGAGCCTTGTTTTGTAAATGCTTGTTTTTAATTAGTTTTTTTTTATATGTAAATGCTTGTTTTTGATTATTTTTTATTTTTTCATTCTGTTTTTTTTTTCGATCTTGAGAATTATGTTCCAATTTCATATAAACTTAGACTTCATTGGAACGTAACCAGGAGACTCGCAGCCCCTTGGAAACCGACCACGGCCACATTTTCATCCCATAGACCACTCAGTGAATGGCATTGGTTTTGTAGTCCGTAGTTTACCAGTGCTTCTATCCTTATGGCCAATCTCTCCTCTGGACAAAGATATTTTGTTAATCTTTTTGGAGCGAGGACGTTCATGGCCGTGTAAGATAAGATGTCTTGTGTTGTCTTTGTGGTAATTGTGTTTTAGGCATTTGGGGTCTGTTGCTGAATTAAGTGGGCCGTTTTGCAATAAAAACACTAGAAACGTGTGTTCTACAAATGCAAGGTCAGGTGTCTAATGATTTTTACAATTGGAACATGTTTGTTATTTCTTTACAAATACAGTTATCTATTTTATACAATCCTAGATTAAGGTTGAAATTAATCTAATTTGTGGATTTTATTAAACTACTTTCAATTATGTTTCTTTGGACAATGTTATTGTTGAAAGTAATCACTCTAGCTTTATTCCAATCGATAGGGTCATTAAAAGTGCTGAGATGTTTAAAAATAATACTTGAATCATTTCCATCTTTTACCTTTTTTTTTCTTTACTCTTATAGATAGATCTTTTTCCGTTTGACCTATATAGAAGTCGTTAAATATTCTCCAAGGATTTTTATATACACCCTTTTTGGCAATTTTTAGAATGATTGAAAAGGTATTTTTAATTGTGTTACTACTAAAGGCTACATTGATATTGAAATATTTGAGTAAATTAGGGAATTTGGCTAAATTTTCTTGGTAGGGTAACTCTACTGTATTATTATGGACCAAAGGTTTGACTGATTGTGAGTTGTAAAACTTCTCTTGCAAAATTGTAAGAGATGTCAGTTTTGAATATTTCAATTTAATACTAATATCATAAACATTTCTAATTTTCTCATCAACGTACTAAGGACTACAAGCTCGTAAAGCTCTTAGAAACATAGATGAGAAAATAGATCTTTTTACATTATCAGGGTGGGAATAATAATGTATGTAATAGCGAACATTGTCGGCTTTCTGTATACACTAAATCTAAGGTCCCTCTCTGTACAATGAATGTTAGCATCTAAGGTAGGACACCATTATTTTCCACTTTGATAGTGAAATATCCAAAAAAATTCATTGACATCTCTTCCAATTTTCCAAGGAAAACGTTTTGCAACCCTCAATCAATCAAAACTTGTGTCCATAATAACCTAGTAATGTTACCCTACCAAGAAAATTTAGACAACGTCCCGAATTTACTCAAATATTTTACATTATTCAAGTGCTATTTTTAAACATCTCGGCATTTTTAATGACCCTATCGATTGGGATAATGCTAGCATGATTACTTTCAACAATAACATTGTCGATAGAGACATAATTGAAAGTAATTTAATAAAATCCACAAATATTAATTTCGACCTTAATCTAGGATTGTATGAAATGGATAATTATATTTGTAAAGAAATAAGAAACATGTTCCGGTTGTAAGAATCATTATTCATCTGACACCTGAACCTCAACTTGTACCCATGGAGAGCTTCCCACATTGCATGATCTTTTTTTAATATGATATTTTGTCGCCACCTTCTACCGTTGACACATGGATCCCCCTTTATCCACCTCCCCTTTTCCCCCGCACTATATATTATTTTTGCACTGAAGATGTAATACACGAAAGCGCTCTGCTCCGGTCGTCTCTTTTCATTAGTGGTTATCTTGTACGCACACACACACACATACACATACACAAACACACACACACACGCACGCGCGGGTGATTTGGCTAGTATATATACATATATGTATATATATATATTATATATATATATATATGTATACTAGCCAAATTACCCGCGCGTTGCTGCGGGCAAATGATAATTTTAATTTTGATAGAATTTGTGGAGAAAAGTTACACATCAATATAACTCAGTAGAAAATGTAACAAAAATAAAATGTTAAGAAAGTAAGAAAAAAATCAATTTGAGGAGGGAGACGCCCTTGGGAAATAAAATATACTTCTCCAACCTAGGTTATGGTGAATATATATGGTTCTGGGGGGAGTTCGTGAACAAATAGACGGACATGCAGAAAGGCTTCTACTTTATTATAGTAGATACAAATGAAAGATAGTTATCCAAGTACCTTGGGTTATAAGGTTTCAGGATATATATGGTTATAGGGGTCTATCTGCAAAAACCTAGGTGTTCGTGAATAATCCCTAACCTAACCATATCCCACCTAACTTTAACCCTGAATTATATATATTTTTTTTTAATGAAATATAGTTATTCAAGTACCTGGTGTGATAGGGTATCAGAATATATATGGTTATTGGGGTCTATCTCCAAAATCCAAGAGGAGTTCGTGAACAAACAGACAGACAAATGAAAGATAGTTATCCAAGTACCTTGGGTTGTAAGGTTTCAGAATATATATGGTTATAGGGGCCTATCCACAAAAACCTAGGATGAGTTCGTGAATAACCCCTAACCTAACCATACCCCACCTAATTTTAACCCTTAACCCTAACCAAAATATATTTTTTAAATAAAATATAGTTATCCAAGTACCTGCTTCATCTAATCGGTGAACCCCGCTCCGTCCCCTAATGCAGAAGAAGAGAGGATGGAATAATACCTTCGTGCTGCGTCAAAGTATCATCCACACGTACTCCCTATCACACATCCACTTTCTTCAGTCTCTCTACTTTAATACTTACTTCCAATTTGCTGCCATCCTCTTTCCTTGTACATCTCATCCCTTACTCTTAACCACATTTATCTTCAACTTCCTTCTTTCGCACACCTTCCCAGACCCTGTCACTAACTTCCTTAATCCTTCTGGCCGTGTTACAAGAGCAGTGTCTTCACCAAACAACTGGCATATCTCCCATTTTTCTCCAGTTTCTATTAATCCTCTCCAATCACTGGCCCATTACCCTTGCATCTACCTCTCGCACCACCTCATCCACGTATAAATTGAAGAGCCATGGTGGCATGACACATTCCTGGTCAAGTCCCACCTTTACCTCCAACCACTCTCTTCATTTCTAATTCCCATATATCCGCAGTCCTTTTAGTGCCTTCCTGTCTACCTTTTCCAAAACAAGCCACCCCCCCAAAAAAAAAAAAAAAAATCCTAAAGCTTTCCCTCGTAAATGCCTCACTACAAAAATCTGATCCATGCAACCCCTAATTGTGCGAATATCTCTCTGTTCCTCACTAGGTACTCCCTCTGTTCCACTCCTAATCCTCTCAAAACTCTCCGATACGCCTTCCCCACTACACTCAACAAAGAGATCCCACTGAAACTAGTACACTCACATTTGTCCCCTTTTCTCTTGTAAAGAGGAACTATAAGGGCACTTCTCTAGTCCTCCGGTACTCTGCCCTCGTTTAGACAAACATTTAACAACCTTACCAGCCAGTCCACCATCACTGTACCTGCCTTTTTAGACACTCCGCATGGCACCCGTCTCACCCAGGTGCCCTACCTGCTCTCATGATTTTAAGAGCTGATTTAACCTCATTTTTCCTTATTTCGCTTCCATTTTCCTCATTCATTACTGTCATTTTCAGAGTTTCCCACTGCAACTACCTTATCCTCGTTCACATTTAGCAATTCCCTAAAATACCTTGCCCATCTTCCTCATACTGCCGTCCCTTCCATTATCATCTCTCCGTTTGCATATTTTACCTCTTTTTCTCTACTTGATTAGCTTCTTGTACCTGTCTCAACTTCCTTTATATATATATATATATATATATATATATATATATATATATATATATATATACAGTATATATATATACAGTATATATATATATATATATATATAAATATATATATATATATATATATAATCATTTAAAAAAGTTTCTGTCATACTCTTACCCTATTTGACATCTGCTCTCCTTTTTGCCTGCTTTATCTTATGCTTTACATTCTTTTCTTTGTAGCTTTCATGTAACTCTTTCACAGTGTTCAGGAAGAAAGACAAATATAAGTACACATGTGAGAGGGTGGTGGATGCAGCTTTAATGGACTATATAGTAGTAACCAGGAGAAAAGTAGTAGTTTCGGATGTACAGGTTCTTAGGGGAGAGAGTGGGAGAATATCAGATCGTTATTTGGTTGAAGGTAAGTTGAGAGGAAAAGGACAGAAAGTAGGGAGGAACAGGAGGACGGAAGGAAATAGAAGGAAAAGTGGTGGGATGATGAAGCGCAAAAGCTTATAGAAGAGAAGAAGCGAGCATCCACAGTTTGGTTGCAAAATATAACGAGAGAATCACAGACACACACACACACACACACACACACACACACACACACACACACACACACACACACACACACACACACACATATATACATATATATATATATATATATATATATGTTGAGAGAGTGATACAGGGAGAGATGGAGAGATAGATGGTGAGGCAGAGAGGCATTCAAATGGAGAGATAAATTGAGGGAGGGATATACATATATATATATATATATATATATATATATATATATATCACTGATGAAAAATGTTGTAGCACATTTATAAATCAAAACTAAAACCACATTCGGCGCATAGAAAAAACTGGAAATTGTGAATCTATGTATTTCGACCGCAATATATAGTTCATCATTCAGCTTTGCTGTAAATGACACTTTTTATATTTGGATATTTGAAAAGGTAAATATTGTAACCGAAATCGTTTTTACTCAAACGAACTCTCAACGGTCGGTGCTGGTGAAACCCGTGGAAGCCCAATGTGATAACCCCATATTAAGCGTTCCGGGTCCTGCCCCGCAAGAATAAAGTTTTCTGTCGTGCCCACGTCCTCGCCTGTCTTTGTCTTCGTCTTCGCCTTCGCCGTCGTAATGAAAGAAAATGCTGCTTCCACGTCTCAAAGCATCGGGGGCATTGGTCTTGTTTGTATCATCCGATGAGAGGACGTTCACCCATATCTCATTGTCTCGGGTTTTCTCTGTCTGTCTGTTTTGGTCTTTTTCTTGCTTTGTGTTTAGTAAACCGATAGTTTTCTGTTTATGTCGCTTTCTCGCTCCCTTTATATTCTCTTTATCTCACTTTCACTCTTTTCTCTCTTCACTCTCTTCTATCCCTCTCTCTCTCTCTTTCTTTGTCTCACACGCACACATACCTCTCCTCTTTCTTCTCCTCTTCCTCTTCCCTCCCCTCTCGCCACTCTTTCTCTGTTCTCATCTCTCTACTTACACAGGCGAATTTGACGAATGTATCTTAAAACACCGAAAGAGTCCTAAACAAAAAGTTAAAAGTGAGGTTGGTGCATTACGGATAGCGAGGCCGGGTGAGGGGGTGGGGGAGATCGGGGTGGACAGGAGGGAGGGTGGGAGTGGGGGAGAGGAGTCCAGAGTAAAAGTTATGTCGAGCAGCAGCGGGAGAGACAGACTGAATAATGCAATATCATTGTTGCACCGAGTTTGACGGACTGGAAGCCGCGTTGAATGACACCTGTCCTCAGGACTCCCCGCAGATTTCTTCGGGAAGAATCTCCGAACTCCTGTCCGTGTTTGATTCGTGTGGGGCAGTTTCTGAGAGTAGTAGTACGGTGAGATGAGTCGCCGGTTGTGAGGCCTCCATATGGAGGAAATGTTTAAAGTGGATAGAGATATTGGGCTCCCTCCGGGAGATGGATTGTGTTGATGAATTTTGGAAATAGGAGAGAGGGAGACGATTCTATCTGACGACCCTCTTGTGTGACCACCACTTGGAGGGACTCATCATTTGTGACACAAAAACTGACGAAGACGAGGACGACGACTATGACGAGATTGGGGTCAACAATAACAAGGACGAGAACAAAGTCGACAGTAAGAACGATGAAGAGCAAAGATGACGACGACGATGAAGACGAGGATGGTAGCGGTAGTTGTGTGGGCAGTAGGGACAACAACCACCACAAAGTACCCGCGACAAAGGTGGACACACACACTTCAATAGGAAATTTTGGGTCCAAGGTTTAAGAAAGGACAGGTTGGGAAAGACGCCGATTCTGGCTTAGCATTTACGAGGAATGGTTTAAGAGTGAAGAAGGTGGTCAAGAGCCTTCGCCAGGAGACGCTGAGTAGCTGGTGCCGAAGCCCATCACTGTTGGTCTATTGTGCGCCTCGGTGACAGTAGGGGCAGGTAACTAACAGGCACTGCTAGGAATCGGAGAGGAGTGCGGGATTCGAACACAAAACTAAGCAAATTGATTAATCAAAGTTTGTTTACAGTATAGGTGCATCCTCATTACCAAATGAATTGTTTGACAGTGTATTTGATATGTTTTGTGGTATTTTGATGTAGCGTCGCGCTGTAGCCCAGTGGATACCGTGACGAACTGATGAACAGGTGTACGAGAGTTCGATTCCCGGTACCCACTGCAAGCTACAACGCGTTGGTTCCCAACAACTCTGGCCAGGCGGGGGAGCGAACCAACATCGGCCTAAAAAAATCTAGTAGCTAGTAGCTTTCTGTAACTAACATGGCTTTGTCCTAGCAGGGGTTTCTGACTTCCCACTGCGTTGGAGTTGGACGGAGAGTTGTGAGTATTCTGATAAGGTCAGTAATTATTACCAGTGGACTTATCAAAATACAGGCGAATTTATTCAGCTGAGGGAAAACCCTACTGCAGGCGAAGATAAACCATCGATTTTCGTTTCGAGGCTTTGGTTTAGTTTGAAGTTAAGACATCCAGTACAACAGGTCTTATTGAATGGTGTTGGAGGTTCTGCCATGTTGACAGCCTCATTCAGTGGGTTGATCCAAAAGGGCTTCAATTCAAGTGTTTGGTTCAATTTTAGTTTTACTCCAGTACGATAAGTCTTGTTCAATGGTAGTTTAGGTTCCGCCACTTGGAGAGCCTCTGAATGGGTTCTGGGTCCAAAAGGGCTTCCAGGAGAGCCCGAGATGACTGACTCAGTCTCTTCCACTTGCTGAGATCATTGATTCGTGGGTCTTTCTCCACCCATAGCTGGTACTCTTGGTTCTCTGGAACAGCTCTTGACCATGGCCTGCAACCAATGGTGAGCATGTTGAAGAGTACGATGCCACAGGACCAGAGATCGACGGGGGGTCCGTGGTACTGCGACTGTGGGCTGACGATGACCTCGGGCGCCATATATGTGAAAGTACCGACCTGACCCGTGAGAAGAACCTCTCTCCCTTGAAGGACGAAGATGTCTGCAGATCCAAAGTCGGTGATCTTGATGACTCTTTGGTCTGTAAGGAGGAGGTTAGCGGGTTTGAGGTCTCGATGAGCGACGCCCCGCCCGTGAAGGTATTGGACGCCACTGATGAGTTGTCTAAAATAGAATTGGGCCTGATCGTCACTTAGATCGTAGAGCCCAATTACATTAAGGAGGTCTCCTCTGGCACAGTATTCGATGTAGAGAAATCGCCTGTTCCCTGTAATGTGCCAGGCAAACAGCCGAGAGACGTTTGTGTGTCTCATCTGGCTGTGGATGACCTCTTCGGCTGTTACACTTGCGCCAGCCTTCGATGCGACGAAGACGTTCTTGCGTGCCACCAGCCGTCCCGTCTTGATGTTCTTGATGAGAGCGACGGTCCCCCATGCGCCTTTGCCGAGGACTCGGATGGGTTTCCAGATAGCGGTGTCTCCGAAGTCCTGTAAGGCATCCTCATTTTCGGCCACGGCTTTTTCGTAGTGGCGCTCGTGTAGGGGACCCGTCGAGCCCTCAAAGACCGTCAAAGTATCGTTATCGCATTCGACGGATCTGTGGGACTTCTTGCCTCGACAGAGCTTCCAAAGGGTCCTGAAGATATTTGTTTTCCTTTGGTGTGTTCCATTGTTGTGTGCTTCCTCTTGTTTGGAAGTTGGGGAACTTCGTCCTGCGCAGCTGAAGAGCCAGAAGACCATCTTGAGCTTCTGGCAAATATACTCGAGTGGATGGCGAATGTCTACCTCCCGAAGTGACTTCGGGAGACAACCCAGTTTGTCGTTGACCACATGGACACATGACCAACCGGGGGACGCAATCACGTGGGAAGTGGTGGCAGTAGATGATTATGATAATTATCGGCCGTATATTCATTCTACTAAAAATTAATGAATAAATTTATAATAATAATTATAATAATAATAAATGATAATGATAGTAATAATGAATGATAATAATGGTGATGATAGTGGTAAAATAGTAATAATACTAAATTGCTTAATATATTTCTATGACGTGAATTTACTCTAAATGATGAGATCAGTGAATACTTGAAAAGATGATAAAAGAAAATACCTTTTTAGTTAATTTGTTTATGTAATTGAATTGTTTGTTTATTCATTTGCTATGTGTATTTTAATTTATATTTGCTTTAATCTAGAATATATTTCCTTATTTGTTGTCATTTATTTGATTTTATTAATCTATTTGTTTAGAATGTATTTATTATCCTTCTATATCAATCTGTTAAATAAGAACATAACAATTGGGAAGATTACAATAGACTATAAGGCCTACACTAGCCAGTTATAATGAGGTTTGATATTATTTATCCGTCCATTGATTTGTTTGTTGTAGAGCCTTGTTTTGTTAATGCTTGTTTTTAATTAGTTTTTTTATATGTAAATGCTTGTTTTTAATTAGTTTTTTATATGTAAATGCTTGTTTTTAATTAGTTTTTTTTTTTCGTTTTTTTTTTTTTTTTCGATCTTGAGAATTATGTTCCAATTTCATATAAACTTAGACTTCATTGGAACGTAACCAGGAGACTCGCAGCCCCTTGGAAACCGACCACGGCCACATTTTCATCCCATAGACCACTCAGTGAATGGCATTGGTTTTGTAGTCCGTAGTTTACCAGTGCTTCTATCCTTATGGCCAATCTCTCCTCTGGACAAAGATATTTTGTTAATCTGTTTGGAGCGAGGACGTTCATGGCCGTGTAAGATAAGATGTCTTGTGTTGTCTTTGTGGTAATTGTGTTTTAGGCATTTGGGGTCTGTTGCTGAATTAAGTGGGCCGTTTTGCAATAAAAACACTAGAAACGTGTGTTCTACAAATGCAAGGTCAGGTGTCAGGTGTCTAATGATTTTTCCAATTGTAACATGTTTGTTATTTTATTTTACAAATATAATCTATTTTTTACAATCCTAGATTAAGGTTGAAATTAATATAATTTGTGTATTTTATTAAACTACTTTCAATTATGTTTCTTTGAACAATGTTATTGTTGAAAGTAATCATACATACATATTCCAAAGGCTTTTTCCCCCTATATGGGGGGTAGCCAAAAAGAAAAGAAAGTAATCACTAGCTTTATCCCAATCGATAGGGTCATTAAAAGTGCTGAGATGTTTAAGAATAGTACTTGAATCATTTCCATCTTTTAATTTTTTTTTTTCTTAATTCTAACAGATAGATATTTTCCCGTTTGACCAATATAGAAGTCGTTACATATTTTCCAAGGATTTTTATGTACATCCTTTTTTGGCAAATTTTAGAATTATTGAAAAGGTATTGTTTAATTGTGTTGTTATTACTGAAGGCTACATTAATATTAAAATCTTTGAGTAAATTGGGGACGCTGGCTAAATTTTCTTGGGTAACTCTACTATGTTGTTAATGACCAAAGGTTTGACTGATTGTGAGTTGTAAAAATTTTCTTGCAAAATTGTAAGAAATGTCAATGAAATGTTTTGGATATTTCAATTTAATACTAATCTCATAAATGTCTCTAAGCTTCTCATCAACCTATTAAGGACTACAAGCTCGTAAAGCTCTTAGAAACATAGATGAGAAAATATATTTTTTTACATTATCAAGGTGGGAATAATAATGTATGTAATAGCCTACATTGGTTGACTTTCTGTATACACTAAATCTAAGGTATTTTAGCATCTAAGGTAGGGCACCATTATTTTCCACTTTGATCGTGAAATATCCAAAACATTTCATTGACATCTCTTCCAATTTTCCAAGGAAAACGTTTTGCAACCCTCAATCAGTCAAACTTGTGTCCATTATTACCTAGTAATGTTACCCTACCAAAAAAATGTAGACAACGTCTCTAATTTAATCAAATATTTTACATGATTCAAGTGCTATTTTTAAACATCTCGGAATTTTTAATGACCCTATCGATTGGGATAATGCTAGCATGATTACTTTCAACAATAACATTGTCGATAGAAACATAATTAAAAGTAATTTAATAAAATCCGCAAATATTAATTTCAACCTTAATCTAAGATTGTATAAAATAGATAATTGTATTTGTAAAGAAATAGCAAACATGTTCCGATTGTAAGAATCATTATACACCTGACACCTGACCCAACTTGTACCCATGGAGAGCTTCCCACATTCCATGATCTTTTGTTAATATGATATTTTGTCACCTTTTACTACCGTTGACACATGGATCCCCCTTTATCCACGTCCCCTTTTCCACCACACTATATGTTATGCTTGTTTGTATCCTATGTATTTCTGCACTGAAGATGTAATACACGAAAGCGCTCTACTCCGGTCGTCTCTTTTCATTAGTGGTTATCTTGTTCGCACGTACACACGCCTACACACACACACGCACGAGCGGGTAATTTGGCTAGTATATATATATACATATATATATATATATATATATATATATATATATATATATTATATATAAATACTAGCGAAATTACCCGCGCGTTGGTGCGGGCAAATGATGATAATTTCAATTTTGATAGAATTTGTGGAGAAAAGATACACGTATCAATATAACTCAGTAGAAAAGGTAACAAAAATAAAATGGTAAGTAAGAAAAAAAAAACCAATTTGAAGAGAGAGACGCCCTTTGGAAATAAAATATACTAATCCAAGTATCCTGGGTTATGGTGAATATATATGGTTCTGTGGGGAGTTCTTGAACAGACAGACAGACACGGAGGCTACTACTTTATTATAGTAGATACAAATGAAAGATAGTTATCCAAGTACCTTGGGTTATAAGGTTTCAGGATATATATGGTTATAGGGGTCTATCTGCAAAAACCTAGGAGGAGTTCGTGAATAATCTCTAACCTAACCATACCCCACCTAACTTTAACCCTCATCTCTCTCCAATTTTTTTAATGAAATATAGTTATTCAAGTACCTAGAGTGATAGGGTATCGGAATATATATGGTTATTGGGGTCTATCTCCAAAACCCAAGAGGAGTTCGTGAACAAACCAACAAACAGACGGGAAAATGAAAGATAGTTATCCAAGTACCTTGGGTTATAAGGTTTCAGAATATATATGGTCATAGGGGTCTATCTGCAAAAACCTAGGATGAGTTCGTGAATAATCCCTAACCTAACCATACCCCACCTAACTTTAACCCTTAACCCTTTTTTTTTTCTTTTATGAAATATAGTCATCCAAGTACCTGCTTAATCTAATCGGTGACCCCCGTCTCCGTCCCCTAATGCAGAAAAAGAGAGAATGGGGATAAATACCTTCGTGTTGCGTCAAAGTATCCTCCACACGTATTCCCTATCACACATACACTTTCTCCAGTCTCTCTCTTTTAACACTCACTTCCAATTTGCTGCCATCCTCTTTCCTTGTACACCTCATCATCACATTTATCTTCAACTTCCTTCTTTCGCACACCTTCCCAGACCCTGTCACTAACTTCCTTAATCCTTCTGACCGTGTTACAAGCGCAATGTCTTCAGCAAACAACTGGCATGTCTCCCATTTTTCTCCAATTTCTATTAATCATCTACAATCCCTGGCCCATTACCCTTGCATCTACCTCTCGCACCACCCCATCCACTTATAAATTGAAGAGCCATGGTGACATGACACATTCCTGGCCAAGTCCCACATCTACCTCCAACCACTCTCTCCATTTCTAATTCCCATATATCCGCAGTCCTTTAGTGCCTTCCTGTCTACCTTTTCCAAAACAAGCCCCCCCCCAAAAAAAAAAAAATCCTTTAATTTTTCCTAAAGCTTTCCCTCGTATCTACCTTACTACAAAAATCTGATCCATGCAAACCCTAATTATGCTAAACTCACTCTGTTCCTCACTAGGTACTCCCTCTGTTCCACTCCTAATCCTCTCAAAACTCTCCGATACGCCTTCCCCACTACACTCAACAAAGAGATCCCACTGAAACTAGTACACTCATATTTGTCTCCTTTTCCCTTGTAAAGAGGAACCATAAAGGCACTTCTCCAGTCCTCCGGTACCCTACCCTCTTTTAGATAAACATTAAACAACCTTAACAGCCAGTCCACCATCACACACACACACACACACACACACACACACACACACACACACACATATATATATATATATATATATATATATATTGAGAGAGTGATACAGGGAGAGATGGAGAGATAGATGGGGAGGCAGAGAGGCATTCAAATGGAGAGATAAATTGAGGGAGGGATATATATATATATATCACGGATGAAAAATGTAGTAGCACATTTATAAATCAAAACTAAAACCACATTCGGAGCATAGGAAAAAACTGGAAATTGTGAATCTATGTATTTCGACCGCAATATATAGTTCATCATTCAGCTTTGCTGTAAATGACACTTTTTATATTTGGATATTTGAAAAGGTAAATATTGTCACCGAAATCGTTTTTACTCAAACGAACTCTCAACGGTCGGTGCTGGTGAAACCCGTGGAAGCCCAATGTGATAACCCCATATTAAGCGTTCCGGGTCCTGCCCCGCAAGAATAAAGTTTTCTGTCGTGCCCACGTCCTTGCCTGTCTTTGTCTTCGTCTTCGCCTTCGCCGTCGTAATGAAAGAAAATGCTGCTTCGGGGGCATTGGTCTCGTTTGTATCATCCGATGAGAGGACGTTCACCCATATCTCATTGTCTCGGGTCGCTCTCTCTGTCTGTTTTGGTCTTTTTCTTGCTTTGTGTCTAGTAAACCGTTAGTTTTCTGTTTGTCGCTTTCTCACTCCCTTTATTTTCACTTTATCTCACTTTTCACTCTTTTTCACTCTTCACTCTCTTCTATCCCTCTCTCTCTCTCTTTCTTTGTTTCACACGCACACATACCTCTCCTCTTTCTTCTCCTCTTCCTCTTCCCTCTCCTCTCGCCACTCTTTCTCTGTTCTCATCTCTGTACTTACACAAGCGCATTTGACGAATGTATCTTAAAACACCGAAAGAGTCTTAAACAAAAAGGTAAGAGGGAGGTTGGTGCATTACGGATAACGAGGCCGGGTGAGGGGGTGGGGGAGATCGGGGTGGACAGGAGGGAGGGTGGGAGTGGGAGAGAGGAGTCCAGAGTAAAAGTTATGTCGAGCAGCAGCGGGAGAGACAGACTGAATAATGCAATATAATTGTTGCACCGAGTTTGACGGACTGGAAGCCGCGTTGAATGACACCTGTCCTCGGGACTCCCCGCAGATTTCTTCGGGAAGAATCTCCGAACTCCTGTCCGTGTTTGATTCGTGTGGGGCAGTTTCTGTGTCACCAGGTCGTAGTAGTACGGTGAGATGAGTCGCCGGTTGTGAGGCCTCCATATGGAGGAAATGTTTAAAGTGGATAGAGATATTGGGCTCCCTCCGGGAGATGGATTGTGTTGATGAATTTTGGAAATAGGAGAGAGGGAGACGATTCTATCTGACGACCCTCTTGTGGGACCACCACTTGGAGGGACTCATCATTTGTGACATGAAAACTGACGAAGACGAGGACGACGACTATGACGAGATTGGGGTCAACAAGAACAAGGACAAGAACAAAGTCGACAGTAAGAACGATGAAGAGCAAAGATAACGACGACGATGAAGACGAGGATGGTAGCGGTAGTTGTGTGGGCAGTAGGGACAACAACCACCACAAAGTACCCGACAGGTTGGGAAAGACGCCGATTCTGGCTTAGCATTTACGAGGAATGGTGTAGAGTGAAGGTGGTCAAGAGCCTTCGCCAGGAGACGCTGAGTAGCTGGTGCCGAAGCCCATCACTATTGGTCTATTGTGCGCCTCGGTGACAGTAGGGGCAGGTAACTAACAGGCACTGCTAGGAATCGGAGAGGAGTGCGGGATTCGAACACAAAACTAAGCATATTGATTAATCAAAGTTTGTTGACAGTATAGGTGCATCCTCATTACCAAATGAATTGTTTGACAGTGTATTTGATATGTTTTGTGGTATTTTGATGTAGCGACGCGCTGTAGCCCAGTGGATACCGTGACGAACTGATGAACAGGTGTACGAGAGTTCGATTCCCGGTACCCACTGCAAGCTACAACGCGTTGGTTCCCAACAACTCTGGCCAGGCGGGGGAGCGAACCAACATCGGCCTAAAAAAATCTAGTAGCTAGTAGCTTTCTGTAACTAACATGGCTCTGTCCTAGCAGGGGTTTCTCACTTCCCACTGCGTTGGAGTTGGACGGAGAGTTGTGAGTATTCTGATAAGGTCAGTAATTATTACCAGTGGACTTATCAAAATACAGGCGAATTTATTCAGCTGAGGGATAACCCTACTGCAGGCGAAGATAAGCCATCGATTTTCGTTTCGAGGCTTTGGTTTAGTTTGAAGTTAAGACTCCAGTACAACAGGTCTTATTGAATGGTGTTGGAGGTTCTGCCATGTTGACAGCCTCATTCAGTGGGTTGATCCAAAAGGGCTTTAATTCAAGTATTTGGTTCAATTTTAGTTTTACTCCAGTACGACAAGTCTTGTTCAATGGTAGTTTAGGTTCCGCCACTTGGAGAGCCTCTGAATGGGTTCTGGGTCCAAAAGGGCTTCCAGGAGAGCCCGAGATGACTGACTCAGTCTCTTCCACTTGCTGAGTTCATTGATTCGTGGGTCTTTCTCCACCCACAGCTGGTACTCTTGGTTCTCTGGAACAGCTCTTGACCATGGCCTGCAACCAATGGTGAGCATGTTGAAGAGTACGATGCCACAGGACCAGAGATCGACGGGGGGTCCGTGGTACTGCGACTGTGGGCATACGATGACCTCGGGCGCCATATATGTGAAAGTACCGACCTGACCCGTGAGAAGAACCTCTCTCCCTTGAAGGACGAAGACGTCTGCAGACCCGAAGTCGGTGATCTTGATGACTCTTTGGTCTGTAAGGAGGAGGTTAGCGGGTTTGAGGTCTCGATGAGCGACGCCCCGCCCGTGAAGGTATTGGACGCCGCTGATGAGTTGTCTGAAGTAATAATGGGCCTGATCGTCACTTAGATCGTAGAGCCCAATTACGTTGAGGAGATCACCCATGGCACAGTATTCGATGTAGAGGAATCGCCTGTTTCCTGTGATGTGCCAGGCAAACAGCCGAGAGACGTTTGTGTGTCTCATCTGGCTGTGGATGACCTCTTCGGCTGTGACGCTGGCGCCAGCCTTCGATGCGACGAAGACGTTCTTGCGCGCAACCAGCCGTCCATTTCTCATGTTTTTGATAAGAGTGACGGTCCCCCATGCGCCTTTGCCGAGGATTCGGACGGGTTTCCAGATTGCAACGTCTCCGAAGTCCTGTAGAGCGACCTCGTTCGCGGCTACGGCTTTCTCGTAATGGCGCTCCTGTAGGGGACCCGTCGTGCCTTCAAAGACTGTCGAAATATCGTTGTCGCTGTCGACGGATCTGTCGGAGTTCTTGCCGCGACAGAGCCTCCAAATGGTCTTGAAGATATTTTTCCTTTGATTAATTCCCTTGCTGTTTGGTTGTTCCTGTTCGTTGGAATTTCTGGAGCTTCGTCCTCCTACGCAGCTGAAGAGCCAGAAGGCCATCTTGAGTTTCTGGCAAATACACTCGAGTGGATGGCGAAAGTCTAGATCCCGAAGTGACATCAGGAGACAACCCAGTTTGTCGTTGACCACATGGACGCATGGCCAACGGTGGACGCGACCACATGGAAAGTGGTGGCAGTAGATGATTATGATAATTATCGGCCGTATATTCATTCTAGTAAAAATAAACGAATAAATTAATAATTGTAATAATAATAAATTATAAACGATAATGATAGTAATAATAAACTGTAATAATGGTGATGATAGTGGTAAAGTAGTAATAGTAAATAAATAAATTAATTAATGTATTTCTATGTTGACGTGAATTTACTCTCAATGTTAAGAACAATGAATACTTGAGAAGATGATATATGAAAAGACTTTTTTTTAATGTATGTAATTGAATAATTTGTTTATTCATTTTCCATGTTTATTTCAAATTCTATTTATTTTTATTTAGATTATATTTACTTATTTGTTCGCATTTATTTTTATTTTTTTTTTGTTTTACAATTTATTTATGTATCTTTCTATATCGATCTTCTACACAAGAAAATAACAATGGGTGAGATTGCAATAGACCATAAGGCAGTTATATTCATGTTTGATATCTATCCGTTGATTTATTTGTCGTTAAATCCTTATTTTTGTAATTGTTTTTTAATTAGTTTTTATTTGTAAATTCTTGTTTTTAATTAGTTTTTTTATTTATTTATTTATTTATTTATTTATTTTTATTTATTCATTTTTTAATCTGAAGCATTACGTGCCAATTTCATCTTACCGTAGATTCCACGGGAACATAACCAGGAGACCCGCGGCCCCTTGAAAACCGGACACGGCCACATTTTCATCCCGTAAACTACTCAGTGAAGGGCATTGTTGTTGTAGACCGTAGTTTACTAGTGCTTCTATCCTAATGGCCAATCTCGCCTCTGGACAAAGAGATTTTGCTAATCTGTTTGGAGCGAGAGCGTGCAGGGCCGTGTAAGATTAGATGTATTGTGTTGTGTTTGTGATAATTGTGTTTTGGGGTCTGTTGGTGCATTAAGTGTGCCATTTTGCAATAAAAGCAATAGAAACGTGTTTTCTACAGATGCAAGGTCAGCCATCAGGTGTCTAATATTTCATATAATTGGATCATGTTTGTTATTTCTTTACAAATATAAATATCTATTTCATACAATCCTAGATTAAGGTTGAAATTAATATTATCTGTGGATCTTATTAAGTTACTTTCAATTATGTTTCTTTAGACAATGTTATTTTTGAAAGTAATCATGCTAGCATTATCCCAATCGATAGTGTGATTAATAGTGGTGAGATGTTTAAAAATAGGACTTGAATCATTTCCATCTTTTACATTTTTTTTCTTAATTCTAACATAGATCTTTTGCCGTTAGACCACTTTAGAACTCTATTCATATTTTGCAAGGAATTTTGTATACACACCCTTTTTAGCAGTTTTTTTTAATTATTGATAAGGTATTGTGTAGATGTTGTACTGAAGGCTACATTGATAACATATTTGAGTAAATTAAGGACGTTGGCTAAATTTTCTTGGTAGGGTAACACTACTATGTTATTATGGACCAAAGGTTTGACTGATTTAGAGTTGTATAAAGTTTTCCTTGCAAAACTGTAAGACATGTCAGTGAAATGTTTTGGATATTTCATTTTAATACCAATATCATACACATTTTTTATTTCCTCTCCAACGTGCTCAGGACTACAATTGTAGCTCGTAAAGCTCTTAGAAACATTGATGAAAAAATTGATCTTTTTACGTTATCAGGGTGGGAAGAATGATAATGCATGAAAGAGCCTACATTGGTCGGCTTTCTGGATACACTAAATCTAAGGTTCCTCTCTGTTTGATAAATGTTAACATCTAAGAAATGTAGTACAACAATATTTTACGCTTCGATTGTGAAATATCCAAAACATTTTATTGACACCCCTTACAATTTTGCAAGGAATTTTTTTTACAACCCGTAAGCCTTTTGTCCATAATAGTGTTACCCTACCAAGAAAATATAGCCAACGTCCCGAATTTACTCAAAGATTTAGAATTATTCAAGGGCTATTTTTTAATATCTCAGCACTTTTAATCACCCTATCGATTGGGATAATGCTAGCGTGATTGCTTTCAACACTACCATTGTGGAAAAAAACATAATTGAATGTAAATTAACAAGATCTACAATTAATATTAATTTCAACCATAATCTAGGGTTGTGTAAAATATATAATTGTATTTGTAAAGAAATAAAATACATATTTTAAGAATCATTAGACACCTGATACATGACCAACGGAAAGTTTCCCACATTCCACGATCTTTTGTCAATATAATATTTCGTCACAACCTTCTACCGTTGACACATGGATCCCTGTGCCCACGTCCCCTTTGTTCCCCACTATATATTATGCTTGTACCCTCTATGTATTTCTGCACTGGATGTAATACATGAAAGCGCTATGCTCCGATCGTTACCTTGAACACACAGTTACACACAAACACACACACACACACACACACACACACATATGTATATATATATACATATATATATAGAGATATATATATATATATATATATCCAACACATATATACATATACCGAGGACTTTTCCCCCATACAAGGGAGTTAGCCAAAGTCAAAGCCATGAATCCACTCCCACCCATTTTATCCTCACATACTCCACTCCCATTCACCAGCCTTCCCTCCCTCTTTTCTTGGCTCCTGGATGACGGTTTATCCTTACATCTGGCACACTGCCCTGGGTTAGAAGCAATGCAGAATGACACAGCGCATCCACAGCAAGCCCACTTCATTTAATCAGCGACTCCCCCCCCCCTCTCAGTCCCCTAATGCAGAAAAAGAGAGGACGGGGAAAAATTCCTTCGTGCTGCGTCAAAAATCATTCACATATACTTCCTCACCCCACCCAGTCCCTTCTATACATCACAGTATCATCCAAAGACAGCCATTCTCTACTCTCCCCAATCTCCCGTTTTCTCCCTTTCTGAACAGACATTCCCCTCTTTCCCAATGTCCCTTTTATCCCATGCATCCATCTCATCCTTGATCGACCCCTCATGTTCATTCCCTCCACCTCTGCATTCCACACCTCTTTTCTCTTGTACTAATCTTTCTTCACTCATTCTTTTCATGTGTTCAAACCATCCCAATACTCTTTCATCAACCCTATCTCCCAACTCCCTTTCCACTTCCACTCTCCTCACCTACTCGTTTCTCACTCTATCCAGCCTAGTAACCCCTATCATACTTCTCAGGCATTTCATCTCAAGCACATTTAAATTATTCCTCTTTTCCTCTCTTATATTCCACGTTTCATTCCCATACAGTGCTGTCGGCACAATCACCCGTTCATACAATCTCCTGTTAACACCCATTCTCAAATATCTATTTCTTGTTACCTTTTTCAATCACCAAGGAATTTACTTGCTTCTCGCAATCTATAGTCTACCTCCACCTCCAGTCCTCCCTTTTCCGCCACATTCGCCCCATGTGTCTAAAGCTCTCCATTTTCTCTTGTGTCTCTCCTTTGATACTCACTTCCAATTTGCTGTCATTCTCTCCCCCTGTACATTTCATCACCATACTGTTAACTACATTCATTTTCAACTTCCTTCTTTCGCACACCTTCCTAAACTCTGTTACTAACTTAATTCCTCTGATGCTGCTACACGCGCAGTGTCGTTACCAAACAACTGGTTTATCTCCCATTTTTCTCCAATTTCTATTAACCACGTACAGTCCCCGGCCCATTACCCTTGCATCTACCTCTTGCACCACCCACCTCATCCACGCATAAATTAAAGTGCTATGGTAACATGACACATTCCAGTCTAAGTCCCACCTTTGCCTCAAACCACTCACTCTCTCCATATCTAATTCTTACAAAGGCTGTTCTACTCCCGTGAAAATTGTTGACTGCTCTTAACAGCTTTCCTCCTCTTCCATATATCTGTAGTACCTCCCATAGGGCCTTCCTGTGTACCCTATTATAAGGCTTTTACAAAACAAGCCCCCCCCCAAAAAAAAAAAAAAATCCTTACCTTTTCCTAAAGTTTTCCCACATAACTTTCTTACCACAAGAATCTGATCAAAGGAACCCCTACCTGTCCTAATCCCCTCAAAACTCTCCCATAAGCCTTCTCCAGTACACTCAACAAAGAGATCCCACTAAAACTAGAACACTCACACTTGTCTGCTTTTCCGTTGTAAAGGGGAACTATACAGGCACTCCTCCAGTCGTCCGGTACTGTACCCTCTTTTAGACAAACATTAAAGAACCTTACCAGCCATTCCATCATCACTGTAGCTCCCTTTTTTAGACACTCCGCATGACACCCATCTAACCCAGGGGCTTTACCTGCTCTCATGATTTTAATAACTGCTTTCACCTCATTTTTCCTTATTTCTCTTCCTTTTTCCTCATTCATTACTGTCATTTTCTAACGCTTTCCACTTCAGCTCTCCTTCACATTTAGCAGGTCCCTAAAATGCTTTGCCCATCTTCCTCCTACTGCCGTCTCTTCCATTATCATCTCTCCCTTTGCATCCTTTACCTTTTCTACTTTACTTGATTCGCTTTCCCTACCTGTCTTAATTTTCTTTCACTCTCTTTTACTCTCTCTTTCTCTCTCTCTCTCTCTCTCTCTCTATATATATATATATATATATATATATATATATATGTGTGTGTGTGTGTGTATGTGTATATATATGTGTGTGTATATATATATATTTGTATATATATATATATATATATATATATATATATATAATTTGATTAATTTAAAAAGTGCCATAGTCTTACCCTATTTGACATCTGATCTCCTTTTTGCCTCCGTTATCTTATGCTTTACTTTTCTTTTCTTTGTACCACTCATATGATTCTCTCACAGTGTTTAGGAGAAAAGACAAGCATTAGTACACATGGGAGAGGTTGGTGAATAGAAGGGTGGTGGATACAGTTTTAATGGGCAATATAGTGGTGACCAGGAGAAGAGTAGGAATAGTTTTGGGGTATTTGTTCTTAGGGGAGAGAATGGGGGACATATCAGATCATTATTTGGTGGAAGGTGAGTTGAAATTGGAGGATAGATGGAGAAAGAGGAAAAGGACACAAAATAGGAAGGTTTTTAGAAGAAATTACTTAAATGAGAAAGAAAAGGAGTATAAGAAGCTGAGAGACGAGTGGGATGGAGTAAAGGGTAGAGTAGAACTAGGAGTGGAGAAGGAATAGGGATACTTCAAGGAGGGAATCACAAGGTGTACAAAGATGTGTGGAACAGGAGGACGGAAGGAAATAGAAGGAAAGGTGGTGAGTGGAAGGATGATGAAGCGAAAAAGCTTGTAGAAGAGAAGGAACGAGCATTCACAGTTTGGTTGCAGAATATGACGAGAGGAAAAAAGTATATATATATATATATATATATATATATATATATATATATGTAGATAGAGAGTGATGTGATACAGGGAGAGATGGAGAGATAGATGGGGAGGTACAGAGGTAGACAAATGGAGAGAGGGATATATATATATATATATTTATACATATGTATATATATGTATATATATATATATTTATATAAATACATATATATATATATATATTATATATATATATATATAACTGATGAAAAATGTAGTAACACATTTATAAATCAAAACTAAAACCACATTCGGGGCAGAGAAAAAACTGTAAATTGTGAACCTATGTATTTCGACTGTAATAAATAGTTCATCATTCAGCTGTGATCTAAATGAGTTTTTTATATTTGTAGACTTGAAAAATGAACTATTGCAACCGAAATCGTTTTTCCTCAAACGAGCCCTCAACGGTCGGTGCTGGTGAAGATCGTGGAAGCCCAAAGTGATAACCCCGTAAGCGTTCCGGGTTCTCCACTCCAACCCCCCCACCCCACCCCACCCCCGACCCGGAAGTTCTCGGTCGTGGCCACGTCCTCGCCTGTCTTCTTCTTCGCCCTCGCCGCCGTCGTAATTAAAGGAAATGCTGTCTCAACGTCTAAAACCGTCGGGAGTATTGGTCTCTTTTGTGTCATCCGGTTAGAGGACGTCCACCCATATCTTGTTGCCTCGGGTCGCTCTGTCCGTCTCTTTATTTTATTTTATTTTATTTTTTCTTATTTTGTGTCTATTAAACCGGTAGTTTGATTTATTATATAACCTCTCTGTAAGATATGAAATGGTAATGTAAGACAGTATCGTACCATCGAACTCCAAAGTTCGTAGATAGTATAGGTGCATCCTCATTACCAAATGAATTGTTTGACAGTGCATTTGATATGTTTTGTGATATTTTGAATTAGCGCCGTGCTGTAGCCCAGTGGATACCGTGACGAACTCATGAAGAGGTGTACGTGAGTTCGATTCCCGGTACCCACTGAGGGCTACAACGATAGCTCTGGCTAGGCGGGGAGGCGACCCAACATCGGCTTAAGAAGATCCAGTAGCTTGCTGTAACTAACAGGGCTTTGTCCTTGTAGGGGTTTCTCACTCCCCACTGCGTGAGAGTTGGACGGAGAGTATTTTGATGAGGTCAGTAATTATTATTAGTGTTCGTATTAAAAAACAGGCGAATTTATTCAGCTGAGGGAAATCCCTACTGCAGGCGAAGGTAAGCCATCGATTTTCGTTTCGAGGCTTTGGTTGAGTTTGAAGATAAGATTGCAGTACAACAGGTTCTATTCAATGGTGTTAGAGGTTTTGCCATGTGGACGTCCTCTGGAGTGGGTGAAGGTCCAAAAGGGCTTCATGTTAAGTCTTTGTTTCAATTTTAATTTACGATTTCAGTGCAGCAAGATTTGTTCAATGATAGTTGAGGTTCCGCCAACCGGAGAGCCTCTGAAGAGGTTCCGGGTCCAAAAGGGCTTCCAGGAGAGCCCGCGATGACTGACTGAGTCTCTTCCACTTGGTGAGTTCATTGATTCGTGGGTCTTTTTCCACCCACAGCTGGTACTCTTGGTTCTCTGGAACTGCTCGTGACCATGGCCTGCAACCAATGGTGAGCATGTTGAAGAGTACGATGCCACAGGACCAGAGATCGACGGGGGGTCCGTGGTACTGCGACTGTGGGCATACGATGACCTCGGGCGCCATATAGGTGAAAGTACCGGCCTGACCCGTGAGAAGAACCTCTCTCCCTTGAAGGACGAAGACGTCTGCAGACCCGAAGTCGGTGATTTTAAGGACTCTTTTGTCTGTAAGGAGGAGGTTAGCGGGTTTGAGGTCTCGATGAGCGACGCCCCGCCCATGAAGGTATTGGACGCCGCTGATGAGTTGTCTGAAGTAATAATGGGCCTGATCGTCACTTAGATCGTAGAGCCCAATTACGTTAAGGAGGTCACCCATGGCACAGTATTCGATGTAGAGGAATCTCCTGTTTCCTGTAATGTGCCAGGCAAACAGCCGAGAGACGTTTCTGTGTCTCATCTGGCTGTGGATGACCTCTTCGGCTGTGACGCTTGCGCCAGCCTTCGACGCGACGAAGACGTTCTTGCGCGCAACCAACCGTCCATTTCTCATGTTCTTGATGAGAGTGACGGTCCCCCAAGCGCCTTTGCCGAGGACTCGGACGGATTTCCAGATTGCGGCGTCTCCGAAGTCCTGTATTGCAGCCTCGTTCTCGGCCACGGCTTTCTGATAATGGCGCTCCTGTAGGGGACCCGTCGTACCTTCAAAGTCAGTGGAAGAATCATTGGTGCTGTCGACGGATTTTTCGGACTTCTTGCCTCGACAGAGCTTCCACAGGGTCTTGAAGATGCTTTCTTTCTTCTGGTTTGTTTCCTTGGTGTGTGGTTGTTCCTCTTGGTTGCTTCGCCCTCCTACGCAGCTGAAGAGCCAGAAGACCATCTTGAGCTTCTGGCAAATATACTGGAGTGGATGGGGAAAGTCTACCTCCAGAAGTGACTTCGGGAGACAACCCAGTTTGTCGTTGACCACATGGACGCATTGCCAACCGGGGGACGCGACCACATGGAAAGTGGTTGCAGTAGATGATTATGATAATTATCGGCCGTATATTCATTCTAGTAAAAATAAACGAATAAATTAATAATTATAATAATGATAAATGATAATGATTGTAATAATAAATTATAATAATGGTGATGATAGTAGTAAAATAGTAATAGTAAATAAATAAACTAATTAATGTATTTCTATGTTGACGTGAATTTTCTCTAAATGTTAAGAACAATGAATACATGAGAAGATGATATAAGAATTTTTTTTTTTATTAATTTATTTATGTAGTTGAGTTATTTGTCCTCGTGTTTTATGTTTATTTTAATTTCTATTGATTTTATTTAGATTATATTTACTTATTTGTTCTCTTTTTTTTCCAGTTATTTATGTATCTTTCTATATCGATCTTCTACACAAGGAAATAACCATGGGGGAGATTGCAATAGACCATAAGGCCTACACTAGGCAGTTATATTCATGTTTGATATTATCTATCCGTCTAATGATTTGTTTGTTGTAAAGCCTTGTTTTTGTAAGTGTTTGTTTTTATTTTTATTTGTAAATGCTGTTTTTAATTAGTTTTTTATTTGTTTATTTTATTCTGTTTTTCTTTTTTTTTTCAATCTTAAGCATTACGTGCCAATTTCATCTAACCGTAGATTCCACTGGAACATAACCAGGAGACCCGCGGCCCCTTGAAAACCGGACACGGCCACATTTTCATCCCGTAAACTACTCAGTGAAGGGCATTGTTGTTGTAGACCGTAGTTTACTAGTGCTTCTATCCTAATGGCCAATCTCGCCTCTGGACAAAGAGATTTTGCTAATCTGTTTGGAGCGAGAGCGTGCAGGGCCGAGTAAGATTAGATGTATTGTGTTGTCTTTGTGGTAATTGTGTTTTGGGGTCTGTTGATGCATTAAGTGTGCCATTTTGCAATAAAAGCAATAGAAACGTGTGTTCTACAGATGCAAGGTCAGCCATCAGGTGTCTAATGTTTCTTACAATTGGAACATGTTTGTTATTTCTTTACAAATACAATTATCTATTTTATACAATCCTAGATTAAGGTTGAAATTAATATTATTTGTGGATCTTACTAAGCTACTCTCAATTATGTTTCGACAATGTTATTGTTGAAAGTAATCATGCTAGCATTATCCCAATCGATAGGGTGATTAAAAATGGTGAGATGTTTAAAAATAGCACATGAATCATTTCCATCTTTTATTTTTTTTCTTAAATCTAACAGATAGATCTTTTGCCGTTAGACCAATTTAGAACTCTATACATGTTTTGTAAGGAATTTTGTATACACACCCTTTTTGTCAACTTTTAGAATTATTGAAAATGTATTGTGTAGATGTTATACTGAAGGCTACATTAGTAACATATTTGAGTAATAAATTAGGGACGTTGGCTAAATTTTCTTGGTAGGGTAACACTACTATGTTATTATGGACCAAAGGTTTGTCTGATTGAGAGTTGTAAAAAAAAATTCATTGCAAAACTGTAGGACATATCAGTAAAATGTTTTGGATATTTCATTTTAATACCAATATCATACACATTTCTTATTTCCTCACCAACGTACTCAGTACTACAAACTCGTAAAGCTCCTAGAAACATTGATGAGAAAACGTATTTTTTTACATTATGAGGGTGGAAATAATAATGTATGTAAGAACCTACATTGGTCGGCTTTCTGGATACACTAAATCTAAGGTTTCTCTCTGTACTATGAATGTTAACATCTAAGAAAGTTAGAACACCATTATTTTCCACTTCGACTGTGAAATATCCAAAACATTTTATTGACACCTCTTATAGTTTTGCAAGGAAATTTTTTACAACCCTCAAGCCTTTTGTCCATAATAGTGTTACTTTACCAAGAAAACGTCCCGAATTTACTCAAAGATTTAAAATTATTCAAGGGCTATTTTTTAATATCTCAGCACTTTAAATCACCCTATCGATTGGGATAATGCTAGCGTGATTGTTTTCAACAATACCATTGTCGAAAAAAACATAATTGAAAGTAAGTTAATAAGATCCACAAATAATATTAATTTCAACCATAATCTAGGGTTGTGTAAAATAGATCAGTGTATTTGTAAGAAAACAATAAAAAAATAAAAGAAATTTAAGAATCATTAGACACCTTACACCTGACCCACGAAGAGTTTCCCACATTCCACGATCTCTTGTCAATACAGTATTTCGTCACTACCTTCTCCTACCGTTGACACATGGATCCCTGTGCTCACGTCCCCTTTGTTCGCCACTATATATTATACTGGTTTGTATTCTATATGTATTTCTGCACTGGATGTAATACACGAAAGCGCTATGCTCCGATCGTTTCTTTTCATTAGTGGTTACCTTGCACACACACACACACACACACACACACACACACACACACACACACACACACACACACACACACACACACGCACATATATATATGCATATATATATATATTCAACATTCAACAAAAACCCACTATGTTGGATAAGAAGAAATGAAAAAAATTAATTCCATATATTTCGATCACGGACTGTGATCCTCTTCAGTGGAATACTGTATATAATATATACAGGAGAAGGAAAACTTGTAGACAGTAAGTACTTTCGTATATTACATCTTCAGACTAAATGACAGAGATGCAGAGTTGTGTTTAAATGTAAGTATTAGGTGGCAACCATAGGGGGGGGGAGGGGGGAGACAATACAATGTGAGGAGGGGGGATGACCTTACCTCTATCGACCTGACCAACACATAAGGCTCAATCTGGCGGAAAGATTGTGTTGGTCAGGTCGATAGAGGTAAGATCATCCCCCTTCCTCACATTGTATTGTCTCCTTCCTTCCCCCCCCCCCCATGGTTGCCACCTGATACTTACATTTAAACACAACACCGTATCTCTGTCATTTAGTCTGAAGATGTAATATACGAAAGTACTTACTGTCTACAAGTTTCACTTCTCCTATGGTTATTTTGCATTTTTGTATCACGGTGATTTAATTGCTTGCATATATATATATATATATATATATATATATATATATAATGTATATATTTATATATATATATATATAATTTATATATGTATATATATATATATATATATATATATATATATATATATATATATATACATACATATACCAAGAACTTTTCCCCCATACAAGGGAGTTAGCCAAAGTCAAAGCCATAAATCCACTCCCACCCATTTCATCCTCACATACTCCACTCCGATTCACCAGCCTTCCCTCCCTCTTTTCTTGGTTCCTGGATGACGGTTCATCCCTACATCTGGCACACTGCCCTGGGTTAGAAGCAATGCAGGATGACACAGCGCATCCACAGCAAGCCCGCTTCATTTAATCTACCTCCACCTCCACTCCTCCCTTTTCCGCCACATTCGCCCCATATGTCTAAAGCTCTCCACTTTCTCTAGTGTCTCTCCTTTGATACTCGCTTCCAGTTTTGCTGTCATTCTCTCCCCTTGTACATCTCATCACCTTACATTTAACCACATTTACCTTCAACTTCCATCTTTCGCACACCTTCCTAAACTCTGTCACTAAATCCCTCTTATCCTGCTACACGCGCAGTGTCATTCCCAAACAACTGGTTTATCTCCCATTTTTTTCCAATTTCTATTAATCATCTCCATTCCCCGGCCCATTACCCTTGCATCTACCTCTCACATCACCCCTCCACATATAAACTGAAGAGCCATGGTTACATGACCATTCTTGTCCAAGTCCCACCTTTGCATCAAACCACTCACTCTTTCCATTTCTAATTCTTACAAAGGCTGTTCTACTCTCGTGAAAACTATTGACTGGTCTTAACAGCTTTCCTCCTCTCCCATATATCTGTAGTACCTTCCTCAGTGCCTTCCTGTGTACCCTATTATAAGCCTTTTACAAAACAGCCCCCTCAAAAAAAAAAAAAAAAAAAATCCTTACCTTTTCCTAAAGTTTTCCCACATAACTTCCTTACCACATAAATCTGATCAAAGGAACCTCTACCTGTCCTAAACCCACAATGTTCCTCACCAATTACTCCCTCTGTTCAACTCCTAATCCCCTCAAAACTCTCCCATAAGCCTTCTCCAGTACACTCAACAAAGAGATCCCACTAAAACTAGTACACTCACACTTGTCTCCTTTTCCCTTGTAAAGGGGAACTATACAGGCACTCCTCCAGTCCTCCGATACTGTACCCTCCTTTAGACAAACATTAAAGAACCTTACCAGCCATTCCACCATCACTGTAGCTCCCTTTTTTAGACACTCAGCATGACACCCATCTAACTCAGGGGCCTTACCTGTTCTTATGATTTTAATAACTGCTTTCACCTCATTTTTACTTATTTCTCTTCCATTTTCCTCATTCATTACTGTCATTTTCTAACTCTTTCCACTTCAGCTCTCCTTCACATTTAGCAGGTCCCTAAAATGCTTTGCCCCTCTTCCTCCTACTGCCGTCTCTTCGATTATCATCTCTCCCTTTGCATCCTTTACCTTTTCTACTTTACTTGATTCGCTTTCCCTACCTGTCTTAATTTCTTTATATATATGTGTATATATATATATATATATATATATATATATATATATATATAAATAATTTGATTAATTTAAAAAGTGCCATAGTCTTACCCTATTTGTCATCTGCTCTCCTTTTTGCCTCCGTTATCATATGCTTTACTTTTCTTTGTACCACACATATCATTCTCCTACAGTGTTTAGGAGGAAAGACAAGCATAAGTACACATGGGAGAGATTGGTGAATAGAAGGGTGGTGGATACAGTTTTAATGGACTATATAGTGGTGACCAGGAGAAGAGTAGGAAGAGTTTTGGGGTATTTGTTCTTAGGGGAGAGAGTGGGGGATATATCAGATCATTATTTGGTGGAAGGTAAGATGAAAGTGGAGGATAGATGGAGAAAGAGGAAAAGGATACAAAATAGGAAGGTTTTTAGAAGAAATTACTTAAATGAGAAAGAAAATGAGTATAAGAAGCTGAGAGACGAGTGGGATGGAGTAAAGGGTAGAGTAGAACTAGGAGTGGAGAAGGAATGGGGATACTTCAAGGAGGGAATCACAAGGTGTACAAAGATGTGTGGAACAGTAGGACGGAAGGAAATAGAAGGAAAGGTGGTGAGTGGAAGGATGATGAAGCGAAAAAGGTTGTAGAAGAGAAGGAACGAGCATTCACAGTTTGGTTGCAGAATATGACGATAGGAAAATATATGTATATATATATATATATATATATATATATATATATATATATATGTATATATTTATTATATATATATATATATATATATATATATATATATAATATATATAATATATATATATATATATATATATATGTAGATAGAGAGTGATGTGATACAGGGAGAGATGGAGAGATAGATGGGGAGGTAGAGAGGTAGACAAATGTGGAGAGGGATATATATATATATATATATATATATATATATATATATATATATATATATATATATATATATATATATATATATATTTATATATATATATATATATATATATATATATATATATATATATATATATATATATATCACTGATGAAAAATGTAGTAACACATTTATAAATAAAAACTAAAACCACATTTGGGGCAGAGGAAAAAATGTAAATTGTGACCCTATGTATTTCGACTGTAATATATAGTTCATCATTCAGCTGTGATCTAAATGACTTTTTTATATTTGTAGACTTGAAAAATGAACTATTGAAACCGAAATCATTTTTCCTCAAACGAGCCCTCAACGGTCGGTGCTGGTGAAGATCGTGGAAGCCCAAAGTGATAACCCCGTAAGCGTTCCGGATTCTGCCGGAAGTTCTCGGTCGTGGCCACGTCCTCGCCTGTCTTCGTCTTCCCCCTCGCCGCCGTCGTAATTAAAGGAAATGCTGTCTCAACGTCTAAAACCGTCGGGAGTATTGGTCTCTTTTGTGTCATCCGGTTAGAGGACGTCCACCCATATCTCGTTGCCTCGGGTCGCTCTCTCTGTCTGTTTATTTTATTTATTTATTTTTCTCATTTTGTGTCTAGTAAACCGTTAGTTTGATTTATTAAATAAACTTCTCTGTAAGATAGGAAATGGTAGTTAAAGACAGTATTGTACAATTGAACTCCAAAGCTCGTAGTTAGTATAGGTGCATCCTCATTACCAAATGAATTGTTTGACAGTGCATTTGATATGTTTTGTGATATTTTGAATTAGCGCCGTGCTGTAGCCCAGTGGATACCGTGACGAACTCATGAAGAGGTGTACGTGAGTTCGATTCCCGGTACCCACTGCGGGCTACAACGATAGCTCTGGCTAGGCGGGGAGGCGACCCAACATGGGCCTAAGAAGATCCAGTAGCTTGCTGTAACTAACAGGGCTTTGTCCTAGTAGGGGTTTCTCACTTCCCACTGCGTGAGAGTTGGACGGAGAGTATTTTGATGAGGTCAGAAATTATTATTAGTGTTCCTATTAAAAAACAGGCGAATTTATTCAGCTGAGGGAAATCCCTACTGCAGGCGAAGGTAAGCCATCTATTTTCGTTTCGAGGCTTTGGTTGAGTTTGAAGATAAGATTGCAGTACAACAGGTTCTATTTTATGGTGTTGGAGGTTTTGCCATGTGGACGTCCTCTGGAGTGGGTGAAGGTCCAAAAGGGCTTCATGTTAAGTCTTTGTTTCAATTTTAATTTAAGACTTCAGTACAGCAATTCTTGTTGAATGGTAGTTGTGGTTCCGCCACTTGGAGAGCCTCTGAAGGGGTTCCGGGTCCAAAAGGGCTTCCAGGAGAGCCCGAGATGACTGACTGAGTCTCTTCCACTTGGTGAGTTCATTGATTCGTGGGTCTTTCTCCACCCAGAGCTGGTACTCTTGGTTCTCTGGAACAGCTCGTGACCATGGCCTGCAACCAATGGTGAGCATGTTGAAGAGTACGATGCCACAGGACCAGAGATCGACGGGGGGTCCGTGGTACTGCGACTGTGGGCTGACGATGACCTCGGGCGCCATATATGTGAAGGTTCCGACTTGACCCGTGAGAAGAACCTCTCTCCCTTGAAGGACGAAGACGTCTGCAGACCCGAAGTCGGTGATCTTGAGGACTCTTTGGTCTGTAAGGAGGAGGTTAGCGGGTTTGAGGTCTCGGTGAGCGACGCCCCGCCCGTGAAGGTATTGGATGCCGCTGATGAGTTGTCTGAAGTAATAATGGGCCTGATCGTCACTTAGATCGTAGAGCCCAATTACGTTGAGGAGATCACCCATGGCACAGTATTCGATGTACAGGAATCTCCTGTTTCCTGTAATGTGCCAGGCAAACAGCCGAGAGACGTTTCTGTGTCTCATTTGGCTGTGGATTACCTCTTCGGCTGTGACGTTCGCGCCTGCCTTCGACGCGACGAAGACATTCTTGCGCGCCACCAGCCGTCCCGTTCTTGTGTTCTTGATGAGAGTGACGGTCCCCCATGCGCCTTTGCCGAGGACTCGGACGGATTTCCAGGTTGCTACGTCTCCGAAGTCCTGTATTGCAGCCTCGTTCTCGGCCACGGCTTTCTGATAATGGCGCTCCTGTAGGGGACCCGTCGTTCCTTCAAAGTCATTGGAAGAATCATTGGTTCTGTCGACGGATCTGTTGGATGTCTTGCCTCGACAGAGCTTCCACAGGGTCTTGAAGATGTTCTCTTTCTTTCGGTTTGTTTCCTTGGTGTGTGGTTGTTCCTCTTGGTTGCTTCGTCGTCCTACGCAGCTGAAGAGCCAGAAGACCATCTTGAGTTTCTGGCAAATATACTGGAGTGGATGGCGAAAGTCTACCTCCCGAAGTGACTTCGGGAGACAACCCAGTTTGTCGTTGACCATATGGACGCGGGGCCAACTGGGGAACGCGACCACGTGGGAATTGGTGGCAGTAGATGATTATGATAATTATCGGCTGTATTTTCAATCTAGTAAAAATAAATGAATAATAATAATGATAATAATAATAATAATAATAGTAATAAATGATAATGATAGTAATAACAAATGATAATAATGGTGATAGTAGTCAAAATAGTAAATAAAATAATGAATAAATATATTTCTATGTTGACATGAATTTGCTCTGAATGTTAAGAATAATGAATAATTGAGAAGATGATAGAAGAAAAAAATTGTCATTAATTTCTATGGTTACTTTAATTTCTATTTATTTTATTTAAATTCTATTTACTTATTTATTCTCGTTTATTTGTTTTTATTCATATATTTGTTTGTTTATAATTGATATATGTTATCTTTCTATATCAGTCTGTTACATTAGAACATAACATTGAGGCATATTGCCATAGACCATAGGGCCTACACTAGGCAGTTATACTCATATATGATGTTATCTCTACGTCTATTTTTTATTTTTTTTTTATTTGTAAAGCCTTGTTTTGTAAATGCTTGTTCTTCAGGTGTTTGTCCAGTTGTATGAAGAAAAAAAGTTGTGAATAATTGAATAGCTTTGGGACTCGGAACCCTTTAGTCAGGTAAAATTTGGGTCGAGTGGGACTTGCTAATGACCAAGTTAACTTTTTGAGTTCCCAGAAGTACCCTGTCACTCCCGCGGACGCTTCTCTTTATTCACCTATTTATTTTATTTTTATTTTGTTAGTTTTTTCTTGTTTATCTTTTATTGTTCCTCTTTATAATTATTATCAGCCACTTTAATCTAACCGCAGATTCCATTTTAACATAACCAGGATACCCGCGGCCCCTTGGAAACCGGCCACGGCCTCAGTTTCATCCTATAGACCACTCAATGAAGGGCATTGGTGTTAGAGTCCGTATTTTACCAGTGGTTCTGTTTATATGGTCAACCTCGCGCCTCGAAGTGTTTTTGTGAAGCTGTTTGGAACGAGAGTGGGGATGACCGTGTGAGATAAGATGTTAAGCGTTGTCATTGTGGTAATTGTGCTTTAAGCATTTGGGTGTCTGTAGCTGCATCAAGTTTGATAAAAAAAAAAAAAATAGAGGAGACTTCTGCTAGAGACCATAAGACCTACACTTGGCAGATGTCCACCCTATCTATAAAGTTCTCATGTCCCCTACCACTTGCCATCTCTATCCACATAGTTATATTCTGTTAAAACAACCGATAGTTTTAGCGCTCACTACATGGTTACTAAGTCTATTCCACCCGTTAACCACTGTTAGTCAACCAGTTCTGTGTTACGTTTTCCTTGTAAATGAAAAAAAATTGTAAAGGTGGTGCGTACTGGGTAAGGAGGAGAGGATATGTAAGTAAATGGGAGATGAAAGCGAGGAATGGAGAGTGGACGAGGACTGTGAAAGTGAGAGTAGACGAGGACTGTGGGAGTGGACGAAGATTGTGAGAGTGAGAGTAGACGAGGACTGTGAGAGTAAGAGCAGACGAGGACTGTGGGAGTGGACAAAGATTGTGAGAGTGAGAGTAGACGAGGACTGTGAGAGTAAGAGCAGACGAGGACTGTGGGAGTAGACGAAGATTGTGAGAGTGAGAGTAGACGAGGACTGTGAGAGTGAGTGTGTAAGTAATAACGAGAATTTGAGAGGACTGTGAGAATGTGAGTAAAAATGCTAAATGATAATGAGAGTATACGAGAGTGAGGTAGACTTAGACAAGTGAGAATGAGATTAAAAGTGATGACGAGGACTGTGAGAGTGGACGAAGATTGTAAGAGTGAGAGTAGACGAGGACTGTGAGAGTGAGAGAGCTAACAGCAAGTAATAACGAGAATGGACGACGACTGTGAGAATGAGGGTAATAATGCTAAGTGATGATGAGAGTAGACGAGAGAGAGTGAGGTAGACTTAGACAGTGAGAGTGAGAGTAAAAAAAGTGATGACGAGGGTGAGAGTGGACGAGTGAGCAAGTGATAAAGTTGAGTGATACCGTTTGCGGTGGGCAGGAGTGATTATGGGAGAAAACGAGCGAGGGCGGCGTTTGCTGGTGAGAGAACGGGAAAAAAGAAAACGGAAGGGAAGCCTCAGAGGGTGTAAAGGAAACCGAGGGGAGAGGGGAAGATGAAGGAGACCAAGAAAGAGAGGAGAGGGAGGGAGAGATAAAGAGATATATTGAATGAGAGAGATGAAGAGACGGAGAGAAGGAGGTAGATATAAAGATATATAAAAGGGGAGATGGAGAGACAGTAGGGAGGTAGATAAATGGAGAGAGGGATATATGTGTATATACCGTATATATATATATATATATATATATATATATATATAATATACAGTAATATATGTATATATATATATATATATATATATATATATATACTGTATATATATATATATAAAGAGATAGAGGTAGAGATTTATATATATGTAGAGATTGAAGGAGAGAGAGATGGGGGGAGGGAGACGGGGGACGGGTGCAACCCGAGGCTTATCCTCTTTAAGTTGTTTAGTCTGTTCTCTTGGAGGTCCCAGGAAGTCTCCTGTGATGGACATTCCGGAGGTGCACCAACACGTCAGGTTTTGCCAGAGGGCACCCCCTTTCATCCCATTCTCTCTCCCCCTTCCTCTTCCCCCCTCCCCCCCTCCCTTGGTCACCTTGCAAAGATCCTCCAACCAGTATATGTTGGGGTCATGTCCTTTGGGTTGAAGAGAGAAGGTTATCGAACCTTCGATGTAGTACAATATGGAAAGACTGTCCACTGCTTCTCTTTTGACTAATTTTTTTTTTTTTTTCCAAGGAAGAGTTGTTTCGGTCGAGAATCAAAATTTCACAGAATACTTTTCTTTTTTTTCTGTTAGAAAAGCTTGTAGTATTTTTCTCGATCTTATCAACTTCTGACTATCGGCATCTATAACTACGACAGCCACGATGACGACAGAACTAAAATCCAAGAGCATTAAGAACATGAACAGGAAGAAGAGGAACAAGAGCAAGAACAGGAACAAGTACAGGCAGAAGAGGAACAAAAGCAAGAACAAGAACAGAAAGAAGAAGAAAAACAACAGTGAGAGGAACAAGAAGAGGGAGAATAAATGGAAGAACAGGAACAAGGACAGGCAGAAGAAGAGGAACAAGAGCAAGAACAAGAACAAGGAACAGAAGGAAGTGCTTTTGATTTCTTCGACTCTGAGATCTCACAACAGCTGCCCAGAGGAAACACAGTCGTTATTTGCGATGCTGTGAGCATAATTTAGCATACTTACGCTAAATTTAGCATACTTTACCATAGAATAATGTGATCCGGTTTAACGTCACGAAACTCCGCCTATCAGGAGGCTAGGACGGGGCCCCTTACAGAGGACTTTGTAAGGTGGACTTTTATGAACCATGCCCTTGGTCCCACTCGCTGGTGGCAGAGTTCGAACTGCTGTCACCTCGACCTTCGCCGCAAGTAGCGACGCTCTTACCCGAGCGTCGTAAGAGGAATAAAAAGATTCAGCATAATTTTTGCCAATCTAGCACAATTTCGCGTACTGTCTAGCATATTTCCGCTTGAGAAATGTAGTCACTCTGGCTGGGTCCTCGGATATCTTATGCTGGGCGCCAGAAAGTACTTGTTCATATTTGCAGTATCAACCGCGGCGGTTCAATTACAGTGTAAGTCAGTGAAGAGTTCACACAGCCGCGCATTTTTTCCTTGACTATGCAATACAGCCGCGGTTTCCGCGCGGTTCAAACCGCTAGTGTGAACAGGGCCAAAGTACCTGGAAACTCGTTTCGGCAGCTATACACAGAGAACCCGAAAGTTCAGTTGGAGACAACTGAAGGAGTAAACTTCAAACGAACGAGACCTGGACGGTTGTCCTCTACAAAGGGGAGAAGGGTTGACAGTCTCTAGCTGCCCTGAGCAATCCCCCTCCCAGGAGTAATCCCCTCAGAAGTAACCCCCCCCCACTCCCTGCAGGAGTAATCGTCCCACTCCCCGTCGGAGTAATTCCCCCACTCTTCACCGGAGTAAATCCCTACATTCCTTCTCACGAAGTAATCCCCCAATCCCCCTCACCCAACGAAGTAATGCCCCCTCCCCTTCCCCCCACGAAGTGATCCCCCAATCCCCCTTCCCCCACGAAGTAATCCCCCAATCCCCCTCCCCCCACGAAGTAATGCCCCCTCGCCTTCCCCCCACGAAGTTGATCCCCCAATCCTCCTTCCTTCCACGAAATAATCCCCCAATCCCCC
>NC_134786.1:65117601-65120101 GCF_046742065.1 Oratosquilla oratoria
AGAAGGGAAACTAACGAGGGTTGAAATGGAAAGAAATGGAAATAGATGAATAAGGAAGATAAAGAATGATGGTAGAATAGTGTCGCTTTTGCTTTAAGGAGAGAAGGAAAAAACGGGGCTGGGGGAGGGGGGAGGGGGTGGTGGAAAAGAGAGCAGGGCAGGTAGGTAAAGAAAAGTCATGAAAATTATTAGATCAAAGAAAAATAAATAGAGCTGGATCTAGGAAAATATATGCAAAAAATTTAGAACAGAAGAAAGGATGATTTGAATTGATAAATATGAAAGAGATAACAAGACGTTTAAGAATGGAAGGACTTTGAGCTCGGAAAGGAGGACATGAGCGGTCGAACTAGTTTAAGAATGACTGTTTCTAAGCAAGAACTAACACGCAGCATTTCCATCAGCATTTGTCTTTCTCAGGAACAAAATACGGCAAAATTCCAGAATAATACAAACACGGATATTTAACATGAAAGTTACGTTGTCCAATAGCTCCTAACCTGACCTAATTTAACCTAACCTAACCTAACCTAACCTAACCTAACCATTCCACGGAATAAAATAGTCTTAAAAAAAAAAAAAAAAAACAGAAGTGAAAATTGTGCGTGATATTGGAATAGAACGCAATTTTTTTTTAATATTGAAGGACTTGCAATTCACCAGAAGATGATGTTGTCGAGAAGTCTGGTAAAATATTGATAAACACGATGAGAGGGAAGGAATAGTGAAGCAAAAATTCAAGTCACGGGTGGAAAAATGAGTAGACGACGGGGCTTCTGAAGGAGTAATTGGATGGTTAATGCGAGGACTTTGCTCGCCGCGAAGAAAGAGATCGAAAATTGCCGGCGAAGAGTGCTAAATGAGGCTGCTTGGCTGCTTGGTTGATGGAAGATGGGCGATACTGAAGGGGAGAGAAAAAGGGAAGAAGGGGAGGGGGGTGAGATGGAGGAGAGAGTGGGTGAGGTAGAGGGGAGGGAGGGAGAGGAAGAAGAGAGAGAAGGGAGGGAGAGGGAGAGAGAAAGTGAGGGAAAGGGAAGGGTGAGGTAGAGGGGAGGGAGGGAGAGGAGAGAGAGAGAGTGAGGAAGAAGAGAGAGAAAGGAAAGAGGGAGAAAGTGAGGGAAAGGGGAGGGAAGGGAGAGAGAGAGAGGGAGAGGGAAGAAGAGTAAGAAAAAGAAGGAAAGGGACACAGACAGACAGGCAGACAGACAAAGAAACAGAGAAACAGACAGACATAGAAACAAAGATAGGAACCCAGACTACTTTCCTTCCTTATTTTCCCTCATTTTTGCCCAAGCCTGTACCCCACCAGGAAGGTAAACGCGACACAAACATTAGCAGAAGCATTAAATAGAGTTGGCAGGTAGAAAACACCACCAACCCGGCCACGCTAACAACGTCTACAGCAGAAGAAAGTAAACGATAATCACAAAAGAAATGGACAAGAAAAGAGCAAATCTCTGTCAAATGAATTAAGAGAAAGAATTGCTGTCGATTAAAGATGGGAATAAGGAAGTGTGGAGAGGGGAAGTTCGTAATTGGAAAGAATTAGGAAACGGGGGACTAAGGGACGAAGATGGAAAAGGAAAGATGAATTGATGCACGAAGAAAAGGCAGGAAGTGTCTGTGTCTTGCATGTAGATATGATTGATGTCAGTGCTCTGATTTTTACGGATTTAATTGCTGTAATTGCTTATGAATTGACAATGACAGTAGGAAAGGTTGAATTTCGAGTTTGAGTAAAAACGAAACGGAGGTGGTAGTGGTGGTGACAGTGGTGATAGTGGTAGTGGTGGTTGTGGTTGTGGTGGTGCAGGTGTGGTTGCTGGAGGTGGTGATGATAATGGTGGTATTGGTGTTGGAGGTGTTGTTGGTGGGGGAGCTGGTGTTGGTGATGGTGGAGAGCTTACGCTAGGAGTTTCACCAAGAGCCAAAGTCACCTTTGCCCAATGTTCTCTGATAGCCCTTAGAAATCGAGTACTGGGCAATGTAGCTTGTGAATACCAAAAATAAATAAATAAATAAATAAATGAACACAAATAAATCGAATAGATAAATCAAAGTTATAGATAACTGAATAAATGTAACAAAAGAGCACAAATAAGAAATAAACAAGCAAAAAGTAAGTGAATACATTAAATAAATTGAGAAAATAAACGAGAAAATGCGTGAGCGTGCAAAACGTCCCCATAAATAACTCAGCAAGATAGATAAGAGAATAAATGTAATAAAGAAATATTAAGCACAAATAGTAGATAATTAAATAAATGAATACACAAGAAAGAAAACAGAAAATGTGAGAACGTGCAACCTCCCTCATCTCCCCCTCTCATCCCCCCCTCAACTCCCTCATCTCCCCCTCTCATCCCCCCCTCAACTCCCTCATCCCCCCCTCAACTCCCCCCCCCCCCCGCCTCATCCCCCACCGGCGGAGACTTCCCTCGACTCTCTCATTTTACAGCTTATCCCCAAGATCTGTTTTATATTGGTCAGAACCCATAAA
>NC_134786.1:65125101-65140101 GCF_046742065.1 Oratosquilla oratoria
ATGTCGGTGTGAATGCGGAACAGGAGGACGATGGAAAGAAAACATGTTTGAGAGAGGGCTAGAAGAAAATACGCGGAAAAAAAAATCGCAAAAGTAAGGAGATCGCGAAAGAGAAAGCCAATAATACGCGAACGAAGATGAACGCGTGAAAAGGGAAGAAGAACAGGAAGTGGAGGAGGAGGAGGGAAAGGAGGAGCAGGAGGAGAAGGACATTGGATTTTTTAGAGAAAACGAGAGTGGTGAGGTGCACAAGGTACAAGATGGTGGAGGACAAGGAAGCAGATGGGAACAGCTGGTTAGTTAATGACCAGCTGGTAAATGGGTAGGCAGAAGAGTGTCATGAGGGAACTGAGAGCTGGGTGAGCTGATTCATTTTATACCAACACTGCAATTTTAAGCTACAAAACTACGAAGACAGTTAACGTATTAGGATTATGGAATAACAGTGATTAATGTGGCCTTATCTGGTGCAGTTGCCGTAGTAACTTTTTTAGAATCAAAGATAAAACATGGAGAGAGAGAGGGAAGTAGAAACTACGGGAGAGAGGAAAGGCTGGAGAGAGGGAGGGAGGGAGAGAGGGAAGAAGGATGGAGTGAGAAGGAGAAAGAGAGGGAGTGAGGGAGAGATTGAACGAGGGAGGAAGAGGAAGATGAAAGAAGTGTGAAGGGAGAGAGAGGAAAGAAGGATGGGGTGAGAGAGGAAAGGAGGCAGGGAGAGAGGAAAGAGGGATGGAAGGAGAGAGAGGAAGGAATGGAGAGGAATTAATTTGTTGGTTTGCAGGAGAGGGAAAGTTTATTATGTCCGATGAGGAGAGGGGGAGCTGGCAGGGCAGAGTTATAGACGAGTTAACTAAAGAGGAGTGAGATGGAAAAATAAGTGGAGAGAGATGGGAAAAAGAGGAGAGAAAAGAGAGACTACTGGGCCAGGTAACAAAACAGTCAGTGCTTGGAATCGGAGAGGAATGCGGGACTCACACCAGTGACTAGAAAAAAAACGAAACCCAGACTTTTCTGTTTGCGCCACCTAAGGGACACCATACACTGTACGATCTGATCTTGAGGCCACTGGTCGGATCGGATCAGATTGGATCGTGTATGTCGACCTGAAGATCAGATCGTACCATGGATGGCGTCCCTAAGAGTAGCATCAGACTGAATAAAATCTCCATGTCGATTTTAGAAAAAAGATAAAATAAGACGTCGAGTTGAATGGGGTTAAACAGAGGTAAAGACGATTTTTTTTTTAATTCTTTAATTAAGGGAGAGAAGCTTTGTATCCTTTGTCTCCGTCTCAGGGATATGGAGAAGAAAAAGACCACATTTATTTGAAATAAAGGAAAATGACCTCGAGTATGGTTGAATCCTTTGAGTAGTTCGTCTCGCTTGAAAAGAAATTTTGTACACAAGAAAGGTAGACCGGATCTGTGGAGAACGATTATGAAAAGGTTTCTTCTTCTTCTTCTTCTTCTTCTTCTTCTTCTTCTTCTTCTTCTTCTTCTTCTTCTTCTTCTTCTTCTTCTTCTTCTTCTTCTTCTTCTTCTTCTTCTTCTTCTTCTTCTTCTTCTTCTTCTTCTTCTTCTTCTTCTTCTTCTTCTTCTTCTTCTTCCTCCTCCTCCTCCTCCCTCCTCCTCCTCCGAGAGCTAGTGAAAGTGGGTCGCGCGGTAACCCAGTGGATACCGTATCGAACTCATGACCAGATGGTCGTGGGTTCGATTCTCGCGACCCTCTGCGTTGGTTCCCGACAACCCTGGCCAGGCGGGGAGGCGACCCATCACCGGCCTAAAAAAATTCTGCGGGTTGAAAGTGGGACGGTAATGATCTTTGGTTAAAGCTCTTCGTAAGAGATTATTATTTCGTAAGTAGAGAATTTTCTTAAGTCTTGTGGAAACTTAAGTTGTTGGGGGGAAGGGTTCCTCTTAAGAGTATATGAAAGGACTTAAGCCAAGTTGGGCATTGTTGTGGACAAAAGTGTCCTTTTTTATTATTAACTGAAGAAAGTCTTCAGGACAGAACGGAACATATAAAGCGTATCATGATAACAATGGTCTTTAGTTAATTATATAACATCTGAATAGATCACTCATTTTTAGATTTCCTAATTCTTAATTATTTCTTTAAAAATATTATTTCTTAGTTTCTTATTTCTTGATAAAGACCTGTAAGGTCTATGAATTATTTCTATTGATGACTGTCTGTGGTTGATTTTATTAACCAGAAAGAAACCCTGAAGACATGACAAGGTCAGAACTATTCAAGGTTATTCTTTTAGGATTCTGTTATACTCGAGGGGTTCCGCTACGCGACCATTCTCTCCTGAGAAGGAACCACGAGGAAATTAAAAGGTTAAATCTGGTGGAAGAAGGTAAGGAGCCTACGCCAGGAGGCACTGATTAGCTACGGCCGAAGCCGTCACATTTGCTCTAATATGCTCTTTGAGAATCAGAGAGAAGAAAGTGCGGGATTCGAACCCACAACTAAGCGAACCAGCGGCCATAGATGTGTGTTAGAATAATGGTTATATCGACAAGGACCTTCAAGCAGTGGGAAGTGAAAGACCCCTGGTAGGGCAAAGCACTGTCAGTTGCGACAAGCCCACGTTAGGTCGCCTCCCCGCCTGGCCCCAGGGCTGTCGGGAACCAACGCAGCAACCCCGCAGCAAATCCCGGTACTCGAACTCACGACCATCTGCACGTGAGTTCGACACGGTATCCACTGGGCTATCGTGGGGCCCGGCGATGAAGATAAATGAAATTAATTGGTCATAGTGTTTAGGAGGAGGATGGGAGTAGGAGGAGGGAGGTGGGATGTGGGAGACAGGTCGAGTCCCAAGGGAGACTACAGAAGAGGCTGTGGGAGTAATTAGGGAGGAGGTGGGGAAAGGGACATCCTTCGTCTCTTGCGGGAGTAGGGGCCGGGGGTGGTGGGTAGGGCTAACAAGGCTGAAGCCCACTTGACAGCCCTTGTCGGGCTGCTGCCAGCGTGATAGACCGTTAATAAGGGATTCCAGTTAAATGGAGCCTTAACACAAAAGTAAAGCTGACATATGGCGAGTTGATGAGGAGGCAAGAGCACGTATGAGCCTATTATGATTTTCGGATAATAATGGTCCTTAATTCAAATCTGTCCTGATATTGATTCAGTTTAAAGTCGTGAACTCACCCTGTTAGGAGGCTAGGACGGTGCCCTTTATAGGGGACTTCGTAGCGTTGAATTTAGTGAACCATGCCCTTGGTCCAACTCGTTTTTTTTTTTCTTCTTCTTCTTCTTCTTTTCTTCTTTTCTTCTTCTTCTTCTATTCTTCTTCTTCTTCTTCTTCTTCTTTTCTTCTTTTCTTCTTCTTTTTTGCTTCTTCTTTTCTTCTCTTCTTCTTCTTCTTTTCTTCTTCTTTTCTCCTCCTCCTCCTCCTCCTCCTCCTCCTCCTCCTCCTCCTCCTCTTCCTCCTCCTCCTCCTCCTCCACCTTCTTCTTCTTCTTCGACGACGACGACTGTTCGGACGTTCTTGTCTGTTTGATGGCCAGGGCAGTGTAAGGACTATGTATGTGTTTAGGGAAGCTTATTTGCTCCGGCCATTGAGACGACGAAGGCTGGGAATACGTAAGAGAAGGCAACAAATACGACTTGAGGAAGGGTCGCACAGGGCCTGCAGTGTGCCAATTGAATTACCGCGGAAGTACAGACCTGGCAGTATTACCGCGAAGACACCGCAACGTAAGTGAAGATGGGGAGATAGGTATAAAGAATGGCTACAACAAATAAAAGATGATAATAGTTAAATAAATTGATAAATAGATAAGGAAATTAACAAAATTATATTAAAAATAATAGTGGAGCAATTATGAATAAGTAAATAATGATAAATGAAAGTAAGTTGAAATAAAAAAGAAAAGAAAAATATACATAAAATGAAGCTATAATACATGAGAATTTTTTCAAGTAGGATTGAAATGTATAGTAGAACTTGAGGGACGGGTCAGTAGAAAGCAAGATATACGGAGGAGAATTTAATAAAGGAAACATTTATGTATCTATTAATTTATTTATTTTTTAGCTCAGTTTTGTTTAGATTAGCCCACCAACCTCAGATATACTAGTTTTATAATATATATATATATATATATATATATATATATATATATATATATATATATATATATATATATATATATGAAGGTTTTTCATGTAAAGGAAAAGTAGAAAGGTGTATATGTATATAATTAGAAAAAAGTGTCTGCCAACCTTGAAAAAATACGTAACTCTGGTCCGTAGGGTTGTCAGTAAAGTTTCGAAAGTATTGACTGCCTGAAACTGATAGTATTAATAACCTATACGGGGTACAAAAAGAGAGAAGCTTGATAGAAGTGGAGAAGAAGACAAATATCTGAAGTAAAGTTGAGGAAGAAAGAAGAGGGATGAGGAGCGGAAAGAGAGAGAGAGAGGGGGGAGGGGAGGGAAAGAGAGCGGAGACAGGGGGAGGGAAAGAGAGGGGAGAGATAGAGGGGGGAAAAGATAGGAGAGAGAGAGAGAGAGAGCCGAAGAACCCGGCCAGGTCTTCGTCAGAGTGGTTGCCTCGTCACTTGCGATTCAGAAGACTTGCAGAAGGAAGCAATTGGTCTTCCCCTTTCTTGACGACCTGTGAGGGCGAGACTTTTTCTTTCCTTTCTTTTACTTTTTCTTTGTTTTGTATTTTCTTTCTTTGTTTCTTTTTGGTAAGATTTCTTGAGTAAATTTGGCTAATACCCTCGGTTTCTTGCTTGCTTTGCTTGTCTTTTTTTTTTTTTGCTTTGTGACAAGAATTCTTGAGTAAAGTTGACAATTATCTTTGATTTGTTGTTTTCAGCTCTTTTTTTTTCTCTCTCATTCTTTCCCTGTGGTAAGAAACTTTGAGTAAACTTGACAAATATCCTCGGTTTCCGACGAGTTTTGGCTCGATTTTGAAGTCGACGAACAATTCGAGAATAAGTCGAGAAAGAAAAACTCGAATTGCCCCTCGAGGTTTCTTGACCTTCGTCTCCACTCAGCGCGTCCGTCAACTAATCAGCACACTGAAATGTGGTGGATGGGAACCGCAGATTTCTCGAACTGATTGGAACATCATATTTCCAGAATATTACATATATGAGCCTTAGATTTTATCTAAAATAATTGCTAACACATATTTTCGGAAATGGAATGGATGGGAACAACAGACTTTCAGTAATAGGACGAATAGGAACAACATTTTTTTCAGGAATATGACGGACAGGAACCGCAGATTTTCATGATTGTGACGGGCGGAAACTGCAGATTTTCTTGTGTTGATTGGAACAACATATTGCGCTTATAACTGGCCAGCATGCAACCGGCTCCAAAGTGGCTTTTGCTTAGTTAAATTTGTGCAACATAATAATTTAAGGCAACATGGGAATGAAGTTGGATTAAAATCACGGTTGTGTTTGAAGTTATGTACATATTTGTGTGTGTATGTGTGCGCGCGCGCATGTGTGTTTAAATGTGTGTGCGTGCGTATGTAGTAATTACGATCTAAAATAGAATTATGTTTAACAAAGGGTTACGAATTTGTACAACATCCCTCATTGATGCATTTTCTTAATTATTTGTTTTATTTACTTATCAGTTCATCTATTCTTATTATGGTATTATTGTGTCTTCACTTATTTTTTCATTTCACCTTTTATCGCTATTTTTTCAGCTTAATGAGGTACATCTATTTACATATTCTTAATGTTATGATGATTCAATTTAACGTCGCACATTCCCCTCTATCAGGAGGCTATGACGGTGACTCTTACAGAGGACTTTGTAGCGTGGAATTTGATGAACCTTGCCCTTGGTCCAACTAGCTGTTGGCAGAGTTCGGACTGCCGTCACTTCGACCTCCGTCGCAAGTAGCGACGCTCTAATCCGTCCATATTCTGGCATGATGAGTTTGTATATTCTGTCATATATAACGTCTGAATGCTCAGCCAGAACTTCGTGTGAATTTTTTCTTAAAAACATTGTAAAAATCAAATGAGAAGAAAAAAAAATTGGAGTTGAGTATACGACAAAATTATTGGCACCAATTGCAATGATGTCATTTCTCAAAAGATCCTGAGATATGTTCGAGTTCCTTAAGAATACCGTACATACTGGTGGTATGTGTATGTACACGTATGTAGATAAAAATTCCCACTGTTTGCTATCATTACTGTACCACATTACCCTTCATCTGTTTTTCATGCTTCAACACACACACACACACGCGCGCGCGCGCTCACACACACACACACACACACACACACACACACACACACACACACACACACGTGTGTGTGTATTTTTTTCAGAAAAGTTTATGAAAAATGTTTAGAGAGAATAGGAATACTGGTAGAGGGATAGAGGCAGAATGTAAGGTGAGAATATTGGAGGAACTAGGAATACAGGAACATGACAAGGCAAATTAGATAAGATACTTGGAGAGGGAGAGTGGTAGGAAGGAGGGTAGTAGGAGAATAGGAGGAGACGAGGAAGAAGAGGGGAACAAGAGAAAGAGGAGGAGGAAGACAAGGGTAAAGTGTTCAGGAGGAGACAAAGAAGAAGAGGGAAGCAAGAGGAAGAGGAAGAAAAGGGTAAAGGTGTACAGGAAGATAAAAAGGAAGCGGAGGAGGAGGAGGAGGATTAGGAGAAGAAGGGTAAAACTGATGAAGAGGGGCAGGAAAAGCATTTGTAGGAGAAATAGAGAGAGAGAAAGGGCAAATGTGAGGAAGACGGGGTGGAGGAAGAGGAGGTGGAAGGGAGGTAGATGGAGGGGAGTCGGAAATCATAAAGGAGAGGATATGAGAAGAAGAGGAGGAAAAAGAGAAATAATCTCTTAAAATTTCGTTCGCCCCTTTTCCATCAAGGGTCAGCGTATTAGCTGACCTAATTTATCTAGGGGAATGCACTCTGTAAGCCCACACCCATACGTAAATATGCACACTCCCCCTACTCATGTACACACACATACACGTACAAACGCACACACATACATGCACACACGCGTACACGCATACATGCACGCGCATATGCACACACACATACACGCATATATACACACACGTGCACATACGTACATTTACACACATATACACGCACACACACACACACACACACACACACACACACACACACACACACACACACACACACACACACACACACACACACACACACACACACACACACACACACACACACAGTGAAATGTGGTATTTATGAGCTCTGAGCTCTCATCCTGGAGGGTAATAACTGTCGATCACGAGTCCAATGCGTGATCCAAGGCCATAATGATTCACTCACACACACACACACACACACACACACACACACACACACACACACACACACACACACACACACACACACACATACACACACACATACACACACACACACACGGTGAAATGTGATGTATATAACACTATAAGTAGATAGTGAACGTCCTTTTATGTTCCAAAATGTTTCGACCTGAGTTTGAGAGGTCACGCGTTGGACGACCACCAGAGAATTGTCATTTCGTTTCGTAAACGCGACCAGCGCTAGTGAGAGACGTGGGAATACGGGGCTAAATGTTGGGGAGATGGTCGATGTAAAATGCGTCAGGACAAGGGAATATTCGATAAAGGGACGTAAAGAAGATATTTGCTTACATAAACACCGAAGTCATATGCTGTAATGTTCCTTTTTTGGGGAAATATTATTATTTTATAATTATTATTATTATTTTAATTTAATTGTTATCATTATTGTTATTATTATTGTTATTATTATTATTATTGTTATTGATATTATTATTATTATCATTTTTATTATTATCATTATTGTTATTATTATTATTATCATTATTATTATTATTATTATTATTATTAGTATTATTACTGTTATTACTCTTATATCCTACCTCGTTCTCTCTCTCCTTTTTTTTCCGCCCTCTTTTTTATTACTCTTGTGCCTGTATCCCTACTGACGGACCAAAAGGTCTCCGGTCGACATACTTTGCTTTAGTCATAAATCCTACCCCCATTGTAATGCTGGAGAAGGAAGAATCAGCTCAGATAAACCAAAGAAATCAGGAAATAGAATTGGAGTTCAGACACTGCCATGTTTGCATTCAAAATAGAAACGTTGACAAGAGAGGTTACTTTGTCTGAAGGGGAGTCTGGAAAGGCAGAAGGGAGAAAACGTTTAGTATGAGGTAAATATGAAGACATAAACGTTAGTAAAGGTGAAGGAGATCGGGAAGAGATGAGAGACGCACCTTAACTTCACCTTAAACTCACCTTAACCTCACCTTAACCCTACTTTAGCTCTAATGTAACCTTACTGTAACATCACCTTAATACAATTTTAACCTGACCTTGACCCCACCTTAAGCTCACCTTAACTCCACGTTAAGCTCAACCTGACCTTGACCCCACCTTAAGCTCACCTTAACTCCACGTTAAGCTCACCTTAACCTTACCATAACATCATCTTAACATCACGTTAATTTCACCTTAACATCACCCTAATGTCACCGTAACATCACCTTGACCTCATCTTTACATCACCTTAACATCACCCTAACGTCACCTTGACCTCACCTTAATATCACCATAACATCACCATAACATCACCTTAACCTCACCTTAACTTCACCTTGATCTCACCTTAACCTCACCCCAGCCTCACCTTAACCTCACCCCAACATCACCTCAACATCACCTTAATCTTACCTTAACCTCTCCTTATCCTCACATTAACTTCACCTGAACTTCACTTTAACTTTACATTGAACCCTTTACCTGCTCAAGGAATTTCCAATGTCCTAACAAAATCACCGAACATAATCAGAACAGATATGTAAATCCTAAATAGTAATAAAATGTTAATGAAAATGGGATTAACTTCGTAAAACTAATCACTATGGGGAAGCGGTTGTTCCCTCAACTGAATGAAATGGCTTGGCTCCAGCTCAGAATTGCATCATTGTCTTTGAAAAAGGTTAAGGGAAATACTTAGACGATAAGAATGACCATAAAGTGAGAAATGCGAAAGAAGCTAACCTAATGTGAGAATCGTGAGAGAATAACGGAGAAAAGAGTTGATGATGTGTGGAAACGGGGGGAGGGGGCGGGGGGGGGCTGGGCAATATCAGACAATGGAGTATGAATTCTGAAACAAAAGAAGGTCGAGATAGACCCCTGGGTCAATTTTTCTTTCTTTCGTCAAAATCGAGTCTTATTTCTTATTTATCAATTTGTTTTATAAATTTCTTTATTCATTTATCTATTTGCTTATTAACCCCTTTGCTCACATTTATCTTAATTTTTTATCATTTATTTGTTTATTTATGTATATTTTTGTTTTTATTGTGATTTTATTTATTCAGTGTCCTGTTGTCCTTTATTATGATAAAATATCCTCAAGTGATAGATTTCCAAATAATTTTTGTAAAGCTTTACAAATTATTGAGTCGGTGTCTAATCTAATAGAAAATATCGAGAATCGTCAAGATGAACATAAGACATAAAGCATAATTTTAACATATAATTCAATTACGAAACGAGAGCTGTTGGTAAATCCCCCTGGGGAGGGGGGTATTAATATCCCCCCTGGAAATGGGGGGAATGGGAAGGGGGCTATTCATATTACAAACTTAGAACCACATATTCAAATGATTTTCGTAACATTGCAAGACTGGCGCGGTAGACGTGGTTTAAGAATATTGTGTTGTGGTTTTAGGATACACGAGGCTTGTGCAAGTTTATATCAGAATTCATATATCCTTTTGTTCAGTACCATGTGCTGTGTCAGGTACCTGCCCTCGGTTCGCCCCAGGAACTATGTTAAACTTTTTCTTGAACACTCGCGCTCTCTCAGTTTGTAATAATCAAACTAAACGTTGTAGAGCACCTATGCAACCCAGTGTGGTCAGTAATGGATTATTTTAGTAGTTTTAAGTAGTTCCGGAAATGAATTGTATTAAAGTTGCAAGACACAATACTAGGGTTGCATTACTTGCCCTTACCACGGCCTGGTAAAGCGTTGAAACATGTAGTACCATCCCACGGAACCGAATCATCTGGTGTACCAGTGCGTGCAATGCTACAAATTATGTCTCAGAAAGCACAAGTATTTATGTGTGAACGTATTTCTGCACAATGTGTGTGTGTGTGTGTGTGTGTGTGTGTGTGTTTGTTTGTTTGTATGTGTGCGTGAGAACCCACTTAGAAGACCACAAGCTGGAGAATTTTATGAAAGATCAGGAAAACGTCAGCTGGGATATCGTGGGACTGAGTGAAGCCCGGTGACTGGGAGAAAAACTCGTGGAGCTAAAGGAGACTCGCCACTTCTTCTACATATATAAAGAGAATGAAGGATTCAGTGGAGTAGCATTCTTGATTAATCGAGAGATCTTTGGTAAGGTAGCGGAAATCGGTAGTGTATTATTCTTGCTTGAATAGGATTAGACTTTGTAAAATATATACTCTAAAACTAGTTCAGGTTCACAGAGGTCAGACGATGAAATTGAGTTATGATTATGTAACGCATGTAAAAGATGAAGCCAGAATTGAATACACGTAGGTAATCGGTAATTTCAAAGGTAATGTGGGAAAGAGCACAACATACGAGTAACGTATTAGAAACAAATAAATGAAAAGAAAAAATTGCAGAGAAAAAACATGAAGACAACGAAAATTTCCTTCCGAAAGCGGTCGTAAATGGGTTTGAAGAAGATCAAATAGCTTAACAAAGAAGGAAATACATTAAACTCAGAAATAGACAGAGTTAGTACTGTTATTGTTATGAATAAAGTAAATAGAGGAATTGACTATAGAATGGTAGGTTGCACAGCTAAATTCAATTTCAGAATAAGAGGATAAGACTTGCAAAGGTAAACGACAACAAAAAGGAATTTCAGATGGAAACTGAAAGCAGATTTGAAATTCTATGAAATAACGGGAGAATGCATTGTAATTTATTGAACCTCGTTAGGGAATCAACAGAGAAAGAGAATTTAAAACACGAGAGAAAACAAACGCTTTGTAGAAACTAGCGTCTTAATGAAAAGAACAGGTAGATATAAGTTAGGAGGACCAAATATAATTTTGTGTGTGCGTGCGTGTGTGTGTGTGTGTGTGTGTGTGTGTGTGTGTGTGTGTGTGTGTGTGTGTGTAATTTACCACTGTCTTGGATCACGTTGGATATACGATCGACAGCTGTTGATCTTCCGGATGAGAGCTCAGAGTTCATATATGGTCTGATACATGTTGACCTTAGACACACACACACACACCACACCACACCACACATACACACACACACACACACACACACACACACACACACACACACACACACACACACACACACACACACACACACACACACACACACACACACACACACACACACCTCTCCTTGTTCACCAGGGTTGCTGAACGGACACTCAAACTCAGACCGCTGAATTCGCGGTCGAGCGCGGTACCAGCACACCAGCAAGCTCTGGGCTCGTGCGCGTGTTAGTGGGTTAGTGTCTGCGTGCAATTTCTGCATCATGCACATGCATATATCCAATAGGTAGTGAGGTGGTTTGGACCTTTCCAATACGGCTTTTTGGCTTTGGAATGCGAATTTTCTGTGCAAAAGACAATTTGGCCCTGAAAAGACTCGTGAAACGCGTTTCCTCTGAATTGGGTTGAGTCATTCAGCGGTTTCGCTACAGTCGCTGGATATATATTAAAGGAAAAAATGCTGAATGCGTTAGCACGGGCATTTTTCCATTTCAGTTCGTATGTGATGTTTATAGTATGTATATGTATGTATGTATCTCACTTATCTTGATACACGGCACAAATAGTAACGTATATGTGTGTGTATACGCGCACGTGTATATGTGTGTGTATATTTACCTAGATGTATTGTACGGGAAGGAAGCTATGCTCGTGGTGACCCGCCTTTGTATCTTTCAGCATAAAGTTTTTTCTTAAAATCTTGAATAGTGTTTGGACACACTGTTTCTTTGTCTAATTTGTTTCAAGTATCTATCACTCTGTGCGGGAAGCTTTTTTTTTCATATCTCTTCTGTAATTATCTCTTGAGGTTTTTTTTTTCGTGTCCTCTTGTTTTTCCATTGTCCCATTTCAATAAATCATTCTTATCTAAGATTTCCATTCCTTTCGTAATTCTATAGATAGTTAATAGGTCTTTTCTTTCCCTTCTTTGTTCCAGAGTTGGTAATTCTAATTTGGACAGTCTTTGTTCATATGTCATTTTGGAAAGAGTTGGTGGCAGTTTTGTTGTTGCTCTTTGTATTATTTCTCTCTTTTTTGGTACTGGGTGTCCATAATGTTGCTGCGTACTCGAGTTTTGGTCTTATTAGTGTAGTTATTATTATTATTTTTTTTTTTCATTTCCTCGTCCAAATAGACAAATGTCACTTTTATTGACCTCAATGAATTGTAAATTTCCCCGACTCTTTTATTAATATGCTTATCCGGTGTCATGTCTTTGCTGATCATCACTCCAAGGTCTTTTTCCGAGTTTACTTTTTTTACCTCTTCACCAATTTTATAATCTCTTGATATTCTGTTTTTATTTTTTCCAAATTCCATTATACTACATTTCTTGATATTGAAGTTCACTTCCCACTTTTTAGTCCATTTCCAGATCTTGTCCAAGTTTTGTTGTAATGAGTTGCAATCCTCCTCCGTTCTTACTTTCTTTAGTATTTTTGCGTCGTCTTCAAAGAAATTCATATAACACCCTACTCCTTCATCCATGTCATTTATGTATATGGCAAACATGATCGGGGCCAGTACTGATCCCTGCGGGACACCACTTATAATTTCTTTCCAATTTGAGAATTTATCTCTAATTACTACTCTCATTTCCTCCCAGTCAGGAAGTCTTTCATCCATTCCAATAATTTTCCCCTGATGCCACCTATTAACTCTATTTTCCTTATTAGTTTCTTGTGTGGTACCTTATCAAATGCCTTTTGTAGGTCCAGAAAGGCACAGTCTGCCCAATCATCTCTCTCTTGTATTATATCTATTAATCTCGAGTAGAAGCAGATCAAGTTTGTTGTACATAATCTTCCTTGTCTGAATCCAAATTAATGTGGATTCAGTATAGTTTTTTCTTCCAAATGTTTAACCCATCTATTTTTGATGACCTTTTCGCATATTTTTGTTACTGTGCTTGTCAGGGAGACCGGTCTGTAATTTGATGGATCTTCCTTGTTTCCTCCCTTATAAACCGGTACAATGTTTGCATTCTTCCAGTCCTGTTGCACCTTTCCTTGTTGAAGTGAGAATTTAATTATATTGTATATTTTATCTGTTAATTCCTCCATGCATTCTTTCAGTATCCAATTTGGAATTCCGTCTGGGCAATGTGCTTTTCTGACGTCAAGGGTTTTGATTTGGTCGCTGATTTCCTTCTGTGTTACAATTATTTCTTTCATTGAGGGGGATATCTCTCTATTTCCTCACAGTTAGGTGAGTTTTCTGTTGTGAATACTGATTTGAAGTGGTTGTTCATAATTTCAGCCATTTCCAGTTCTTCTGTATATTCGTATTTACCTTGGCGCAGCTTTTCTATTTCTTGTTTATTCTTCAGTTTGCCATTTACATACCCGTAAAATAGTTTGGGTTCTTCCTTGCACTTCTATTATTTATGTGTGTGTAGTGTATGTGTGTGTGTGTGTGTATGTGTATATGTTTTGTGTGTGTACGCGCGTTGGAATAAAAACTTACAGCTATGGTGATGAGATACAAACCCGGTCACCATCGCTAAAAAATAATCGCCGTCGTTTACAGCTTGATAGAAGTACGCGCACGCGTTTGTGCGTGGAAGAGAGAGAGAGAGAGAGAGAGAGAATAACATCGTTAGGCAGTTGTTATATAGAAACCTAACCGTCGTCAAAATAATTACCGTCGTTTGCGTGTTGTTGAATCATGTACTACTGGTGGGAAGGTAATTGTGTATATTCGTACCGAAAGTATTGGATATACTCGGTTATGCTGTACAGTTGGTGTTAAACGACCAGTCTAAGGTAATGTTTCCCTCATTGACTTGTTGCTCGTTGTTTGATTAGGTGATCGAGTGGATTAATGTATTACGTGCTGTTGTTGTTGTTGTTGTTGTTGTTAGCCTTTGAGGTCTGTGTAAGATGCTTTGTTAAATTTGTGTTTGCTTTAACTTGTTTATAATGGGGATTTTTACTTCATGTGACGGTTATTCTTAGACTGATGCGTGAATTCGAAGCTTTCTTTACCACATCTGTTATCTCTTTTGTGATATATTTATATATATATATATATATATATATATATATATATATATATATATAATTATATTTAAATTATCAACTCTGAGTGCTTTATTTTATTTGTATGTTTAGTCTGTCACTAGGCAAGTTTTTTTGGCTCTAAGAAAGCTTCTGGAGTCTTTATTTAAAATGATCCAATGTGTGTTACATAGCGGTGGTTGCATTGGAAGAAGCATAATATGGGTTACTTTTTGGATAATATTGTGTCTCTTGAGCAAAATAGGAAACACATATACATACAATTACACACACACACACACACACACACACACACACACGTGCGCGTATACGTACACATACATGTAATTGTCTATGTCGTGTAACAAGAGAAATGAGAGAGAGAGAAAGAGAGAGAGAGTGGGGGGGAGAGGGAGGGAAGATAAGAAAAATAGTTAAGCAGAAATAGGATACGAAGAAGGAGAGGAGTAGGCCAGTTTAAGTTGACGAGATCAAAAACTGAAAGAAACTGGAAGATGGGGAGGGAGATCGGGGGAGGGGGAGGGGGAGAGGATGTCTGGGAAGACAAAGATACCCAGGCGGGCGAGGGAGAGAAGGGGGGGAGGGGAGGGGAGGAAATTGGATGGGTGGGTGAAAGCAAAGTCTGAGGTATAGTGGAGGCAGTCTGTGGGGGGGTGGGGGTGCAGACGTGGGAGAGGGGGAGGGGG
>NC_134786.1:65145101-65165101 GCF_046742065.1 Oratosquilla oratoria
AGTAAAGACAGACAAATAACATACACACACACACACACACACACACACACACACACACACACACACACACACACACACACACACACACACACACACACACACACACACACACACACACACACACACACACACACACACACACACACACACACACACACACAAACATACAAACAAACACAAACGCAAACGCACAAACACAAGCGCACACGCACAAACACAAGCGCACACTCACAAACACAAGTGCGCGCGCACACACACACACAAACAAGCAAACACAAGCGCACACTCACAAACATAAGCGCACACGCACAAACACAAGCGCGCGCACGCACGCACAAACACAAACACAAGCGTGCGCACACACACACACACACACACACACACACACACACACACAGAGGAGAGAGAGAGAGAGAGAGAGAGAGAGAGAGAGAGAGAGAGAGAGAGAGAGAGAGAGAGAATAGGGCTATGGGAGGAAGGGGTGTGTGTTTACTCCGGAGCGTTGCCGCCAATATAGTCGGGTCCCCCGCGTCGTTGGAACTCCGTATTGCGGCTGCCACGGGGACCGCGGGCCACGGCTGTGAATTAGGTTGCTGCTGCTGCTGCTGTGGCTGTGGGTCTGTGGGGCTGTGGGGCTGTGGCAGGGTGACCAGACTTCTCAAGCGGGAATATGCTAGATTGGCTAAAATAATGTTAGTTTTTTAATTCCACTTAATACATTCGGTTACTGGTATTTTCTCATAGTACAATTTTATGAGAAGATATGTTACATTTAACACATTTATGCTAAATCTGCTCACTCTGGTTATGACTGCCAGGATTGAGTTGAGTGTTGTCTGAAAGGATTCTGTTTGGTTGAGGGCAGAGTTGATGTGTACGCGATCATAATCATTATTTCGAGTTTTAGTGAATGGTTAACCGTAGCCTCAAGGTAGACGGCAACGGTCCCCTGGGCCTCCCAAAGATTTCTTTGGGAAGAGACTTTGGAATCCTGTCCGTGTTGTGTAAGAGTGAGTATTTCTCACCATTCACACTTAGCAAGGCGGATTAAGACATCGTAGTGAGGTACAGAGGCTGTATCGTCCTTCATGGGATAGGACGGTTCTGCAATGGACCATTAAGACTTTTTTTTTCCCTGTGTCATCAGCTTGTAGTAGTAGGAAGCGAGCAGTCGCCGGTTCAGAGCTTTCCTTATGTGTAAAGAATGAGTAAATACAGTTGAGGTTGATGAGAGAAAGTAATTGGTCCGGACCGGACACCGAATGCCATCCCCTGAGGGCTGCATATCAAGGGGAATATTGACGAGTTTTGAAGATGGGTAGTAGGGAGATGATTCTACCTGACCTCTCTCTCGTAGGTATCCGTCGTTGGTCTTGTATATGTAAATCCAATCAGTCTATTGCCCCCCCCCCTTTTTTTTTTTTTTTTTTTTTTTTTGAGGAAATATTTTTTCATGTGAAGGACTGAGGATATATCTATGTTGGGCAGTGTGGTTTTCATGTAAAAATATGTCTTCAATTAAAAAAATCCTTGGTCTCTGCACAGAGGATGCACTGAATATGCCGGAGTAGTAGTAGAAGTAGTATTAGTAGAAGTAGACATAATTTGTATGTAGTAGTAGAAGTAGACAATATTTGTATGTAGTAGCAGAAGTAGACATAATTTTTATGTAGTAGCAGTAGTAGAAGTAGATATAATTTGTATGTAATAGTAGGAGTAGTAGTAGTAGTAGAAGTAGACATAATTTGCATGTACTAGTACAAGTAGCTATAATTTGTATGTAATAGTAGTAGTAATAGTAGTAGTAGGCATAACTTGCATGTAGTAGTAAAAGTAAATGTAATACGTATGTATGGTACACTTTTTAAATCACCGTTTCACCATCTATGACTCGATCTTTTTGACGTGATATTGACCCCATGGATAGAAACGCCGGTTATTGCAGACGAAATAGAATATTGAAAGATAGTTTGGGAGGAAACAGTATTCAGACCAGTTTAACCTAATCCCCATGCCATTGACCAGATTATTTCATTTAACTTAGAAACAGCCATTCAGTTGAAAGCAGGTTGATGGAAGTGTATTTTGAAAGTTGGATGTGGTTTGAAACGGCGACCAGAGGGTATGAATTTATACAGCCAAATGACATTTTTTGTATTTAGGCATTTATTTTAGATAGATTGCCGAGTTGTGTGGGTGAGAGAGGGACTTGCGTTGATGCATTGAACGAGAGAGAGAGAGAGAGAGAGAGAGAGAGAGAGAGAGAGAGAGAGAGAGGGAGAGAGAGGGGGGGGGGTGGAGAGAGTGCAGTGGAATTGTAGTGCTGTAAATAAACAGTAATACTGTAATGGTGTAGTATTCGTTAGTACTATATTAGTGTACAACTACAGTAGTAATATAGTGTTCCAGCAGTGTTGTATCGTAGTTGTACTTCAGTACTGTAGTAATGTAGCGTGCAGTAATACTATAGTATACTGCTACAGTAGTACTATAATATAGTGATACAATAGTACTGTAGTACTGTAACGATACAATTGTAATGAAATAGTTATGTTAACGTAATATTGAAGTAACAGTGTTAGCACTGATGTAATACTGGTTGTACTACAAAAGTACTGCTAGTACTACTCAGCACTGGTAGCACTGTTTTAATAGTGATAGCACTGCGGTAGGGGTAATTAAACTGCTGGAGCCATGGAAGTATTGCTATAGTACTAGTGCTGCAACAGGAGATGTATTATTATAGTAGCAGTAGTAATACTGTATTGGTAGTTGTGGTAGCGGTAACACTGAAGTAGTATAAGGAGTACTGCAGTAGTAGTGGTAGTACTGCAGAAATAGTGGTAGTACTGTAGAAATATTGGTAGTTCTGCAGTAGTAGTACTGCACTAGAGCTGGTAGTACTTCAGTAGAACTGGTAGTACTGCAGTAGAACTGGTAGTAATGCAGTAGAACTGATAGTACTGTAGTAGGTGTGTTAATACTGCGGTAGTAGATGCAGTACTGCAGTCTTAGATTTAGTGCTGCAATATAAGTGGTAATACTGCAGTAGTAGATGTAGTTACTGAAGTAGAAGTGGCAGTTCAGCAGTAGAACAAGTAGTACTGCAACAGTAGAGGTAGTGTTGCAGTAGTGGTAGTAATGTAGCAGTAACGGTATTACTGCAGCAGCAGTGGAAGCAATTCCACAAGATCCAAAGAGAGTGGAAATACCCAACTACAGTTCGTGTCCCGAGGCCACAGCATCTGAAATAACCACAGCTCGGGAAATCAAAGCGCGTGTTACAACCCTCCTCTTCCTCTCCTTCCTCCCCCTCCCCCCTCTTCCTCCTCCCCTTCCCATTCCCCAAACTCTTCTCTTTGGAAATCAAATGTATACGGGACCCAGAGCTTCGGTGTTGGGTGTGAGATTGGGAGATTGGTGAGATGAGAGGAGAGGAGTAGGGTGATGGATTGGGTGATGAGGGACTGGGGTAGCATTGGGTGTTTGAAAAGAGTGTAGCAATCTCATGTTTATCTTCCTTTGATATATCTTATCTTCATTACTGTTCATACCAGTCGGTGTCTGTCATTACATTTCCTTCTTCACTCCAGTCCCCTCCTCTGTTCTGTCTCTTCTCTCTCGTATGCTTTGTGACATTTTTTCACGCTGTCACACTACTCAATTTTTTTTCATTCTTTTTTTTTTTCTTGTGGCGTCATCGGAAGCGTGCTGGTCTCGCATTTCCTTAGTTGTGGGTTCGAGTCCCGCGCTCCTTTCCGATTCCCAGCAGTGACTGTTTATTACCTGCCTCAACAGTTCCTAAAGCGTATAATAGGGAAAAGGTGACGGCTTCGGCCGCAGCTACTCAGCGCCTCCTGGCGTAGGCTCCTCACGTTTCCTTCCTCACTTCCTCCTCCTCCATCCCCGTCCCTTCACCGTACTATCTATGTGGGTTCTCTTTATTTTCTACACAGCTTCCATGTTCTTCATAGCCTACAATATATTGGTTCCCAAACTTTTCCGGTTTGTTACCCAATTATCCCATATTAAGCATGTTACCCCTTTCACAAAATGTTGTCAACATATATATATATATATATATATATATATATATATATATGTATACATATATATGTATATATATGTGTATATATATATATATATATATATATATATATATATATATATATATATATATATATATATATATATGGCTAAATTAAAACACTAGAAATATTTTCGTTTATTTGTTGTATCTAAACATTGTGCATCTCTAATGACTATTGCCAAAGATATCAGGAACATCAGTGGGATGGATGGAGTTGCATGCTTGAAGCTAATTGAAGAATTCTTGGATTCTTGATTTTCAGAATTCTTAACTTTTTTTCTGTCATCCCTCCATTACCCCCGAGAAATGGTTAAATTGCCCCCCCAGGGGGTAATTTACCCCCAATTTGGGAACCACTGGCCTACATCATAAACATGTCCAATTAATTACCATACTATGATCGTATAGCAAGTAACCAGTGACGTGTACTTGCTTGCATGTGCTGATCTTGAAAGATGGACAGCGAACTTGCCCATTTTCAAAACCCGTCTTCAACCCCCTCACTTCCATCAGGAAGTGTGGCCCCACGGGGCTGACACTCGGTCACTGGACTGGGTTCAAGATCTCTTGATCAACTCGGGGAGCTGACAACCGGCGACTGCTCTCCTCTCCCTACCAATTTCACTCCAAAGTTTCTCCCTAGAGGACCGTTGCCAACCACTGTGGGGCTGCGGGTTTTCCATTTGGTGAAAATCGAGGCAAATGATGGATTGGTTACAGAACAACAACAGTGGTCATGACTGTGACCACGTCATTCAGTAATATAACTGGGCATGTCAATAACTATTATGTTAACACAGAATAACATAGTATGTAACTTCCTAGTTGTACTGTTGGCAGTTTCGAGAAAGTATTCATTATTCAAATGAACATAAAAGATTCTGTTCATCAGCATGAAGCATTATGTCCGCATTATGCTTCCCGCTCACTCGAGTGAGGAAAAATCTATATGTGTAATGAACATCGAAAACCGTAGAATCTTCGGGAGTAATGATGATAATATTAATAATGATAATGATGATTAATGGAAATTATAATTGGTTAAAAAAAATGTATAATAAAATTGATCAGAATAATGATAATAAAAAAAATAAAACCGAAGAAGAATAAAAGTACCACTAATACGAAAATGATAATTATAACAAACGAATAGATGGGTAAATAAATAATATTTTTTATGGCGAAGTAAATTGAACATCATAGGACTTCGTCAGCAGAGAGGTTACATGCTTCAGCGCTCACTTCCACTTTTTTTTTTCTTCTTCTTCTTCTTCTTCTTCTTTTATCTCGCTAATGGTGGGTTGACCTTGCAACTGTCCTGATGTGCAGTTTAGAATCTTCTTACATTTATACTTTGACCTCTAACACGGACTGTGTCCATGCATATGTCATTGCCTTCATGCTTTCTCTTTGACTTTGCTCATGTCGTTCTCCCCATTAAGGATCAAAGCTTCGTATTCTGGTGGCCCTTGTTAATTCCTTTCTACTTCTTTGTCTCTGTTTAAATTCCTCTTCCATATATACACAGTGTGTGTATATATATATATATATATATATATATATATATATATATATATATATATATAATATGTGTGTGTAAATATACGATTATATGTATGTATATATCACGATTCATATATGGGTCAGACTAATCGCGACACACACACAAAATAATAAAATAAGATAAAAGTTAAGTCCGTGCGCAGTTCGGACGAATGACAGAGTTCAGACAGGATAATTAAACAATTCGTTAAAATTAATTATTATTACACTACCAGAAATAACACATAATACATAAATAAACATAAAATAATAACTGTTTTACAAATGGCAAAAATTATATAAGATAAGATATATTACAAAGTTCTTGAGGTCGTAAGATTGTATCACGTGTGACCAGGTGGGTGAAACGAAGTCTTGATTATGGTGTAGACGAGTCTTCCCAACGGTCACTATGGGGAAGAATGGGTGGTTTGATGTGAACGATAAATTCTGGTAGGAGCAGCTTCTGGTAGTTGTGGTTTGAATTGAGCTATAACTTCTGGAAGGGAGCAAATTCTCATAGTTTCTTCTAATAGAAGAAGCTTCTGGTAGTCAGGAACAAATATAATTTTGATGATGTTTCTTAAATAGAGAAAACAGGAGAGTCGCGTCGCTCGTAGTCAAGAAGCAATCTGGATAGTGTCCGATGAATTCGGATAATAAAGGTTTAAACCCTTCATTTTTGAAGACGGGCCGTAGTTATGGTCCAAAGGACTTGTTCATTGGAGTTGTAAATCGACGATGTAGAGAAACTCTACGTAGATTCAGATGAGCCCTGGGCTTCTGCTTCTTTTCTTCTCTTTCTGCTATGTTCTGGATCTGTTTCTCTGTAGTCCCTCTGCTTCCTTTCTCTATTGACTTCTGCTGACTTCTGTGTCGGTCGTCCTAGGCCCCGTCTTTTTATACTAAGCGAATGGGAGCCGACGATTCAAACATGACAAAATGTAATCAAACTAGGTAGTTTGAAGATCTTCAGCCAATGGGAAAGCAGAGCGAGCTTTTCCCGCCAAATCAGGAACGTTTCCGCTTTTTTTTTTTCTGCGATCATACGTAAAGGGTGCGTTCCAACAGACTACTATTGCACATTGATTAAACCTATCAAGCATATCTAACATATATAATATATATATATATATATATATATATATATATATATATACGTAAAATCAATTTTCATAACATATATTCACGCAAGGCGTGCCTTAAAATGACGAGCAAAGCACAACCATAGGACTCTACTCACGTCAAGGACGTGACATTACATACATACATATGTATATATATATATATATATATATATATATATATATATATATATATATAATGTATAGATGTATATATATATATATGCGTGTGTGTGTCTGTGTGTGTGTGTGTGTGTGTGTGTGTGTGTGTGTACAAGAAAGGGATGAGTGGAGGTGGAGGTAGAATGTAGATTAAGGGAAGCGAGTAAGTGGCTTGGTGGATTAAAAAGTGTAATGAGAAATAGACATTTGGGAATGGATGCTAAGAGGAGATTGTATCAAGGAGGGATTGTGCCGACAGCACTGTATGGGGCAGAAACATGGAACATAAGAGAGGAAGAGAAGGAGATTGATTGTGTTTGACATGAGGTGTCTGAGAAGTATGATAGGGGTTACTAGGCTGGATAGAGTGAGAAATGAGGAGGTGAGGAGGAGAACGGGGGTGGTAAGGGAGTTGGGAGATAGGGTGGATGAAAGAGTGTTTGGATGGTTTGGACACATGGAAAGAATGAATGAAGAAAGACTAGTAAAAGAGGTGTGGAAGGCAGAAGTGAAGGGAGTGAACACGAGGGGGCGACCTAGGATGAGATGGATGGATAGAGTAAAAGGGGCTTTGGGGAAGAGGGGAATATCCGTGGAGGAAGGACGGGAGAGGACAGAAGACAGGGGTGAATGGAGAATGGTTGTATATGGATGAGGATGTGATGTATAGGGTGGAGTGGGTGGGGGATGGGAGGTGAGGTAGTGTGTGTGAGAAAAATTTGACGCAGCCCGAAGGGATTTCTCCCCATCTCCTTTTCTGCATGGGGGGACAGAGAGGGGGGGGGGTCGCCGATTTTATGAAGCGGCCTTGATGTGGATGTGCTGTGTCTTGCGACCCTGCTTCTGACCGAGGGCAGTGGACAAGATGCAGGGATGACCCGTCATCTAAGAGGTGCCAAGTTAAGAGGGAGGGTAGTGGGTGGAGGGGAGTGGAGTGTTGTAGGGATGGAATGGGTGGGAATGGTCTTCATGTCTTTGTTTTTTTTTTCTTTTTTTTTTGCTACCTCCTTTGTAAGGTGGAAAAAGCCTTTGGTATATGTATGTGTGTATATATATATATATATATATATATATATATATATATATATATATATATATATATATATATTATATATATATATATATATATATATATATATATATATAAGTAATTACTCGGACACACATACTCCATGGAGGTCGACCCAGCTGACATCGATCCCAGCGCGACCAAAGTTTTCCGTTCTTTCTTGTCTGCTCCTGTCGGGGACAACGGTACTACCGGGGACATGGATGCTCGTTTAGTCCCGACATTAACATAAAGGCCTCGGGAACAATGGCTGTCCGAATACTTGACCTACGCTTTTCAAGACTCTGAAACCCGAAGCAACAGTTTCTATAATTGTTACTATTATTATTCATACACACACACGCACGAACACACACACGCACGCACGCACGCACGCACACACACACATAAATACATAATGCATACACACCCACATAGCTACATACATACATACTTACAGACCCACACTAATTCAACAGAAAACAGAAGATTGTCTTCTACTTTTTTTTTTTTTACTTGCATCAGTGGCCCCTCTTCTTTCGCCTTCATTTTTCATTTTTTCTTTGGTTTTCCTCTTCGCGTCTTTTTCCTTCGTTCGTTCACATGTTTTCGTCCGTTATCGTAGCGTCTTTCCTCCTCGTTAATACCGTCTTCTTTTGTTTCACATTTGTCCTCAGTCCCTCTGACATGGCACATTGTCCTCCTCACATTCTGATGAATTGTCCTGAACGTATCCACTCAGAGGACAAGGGGGCCAATTGTATATTGTCATATTTGTTTCAAAACAGGTTTGTCTTTTTCTGTGAATGAGCATTTGTACATAAAGATGCGCGTTTTATCTGTTTTCTCCTAGTGGCCGTAGTCGGTTACTTAGGGCTCGGGGATCTTTTCGATATCATAGTAAATACATATTCCATTTTCCAAGTCTAGATAGATTGTCGCATATATTATGATAATCTTGTCTCTGCTCTCTATAACTATTAATTAATGAGTTGTTAGGTCTTAGACATCACCAGAATGCGAAAAAGGTTAAAATTAATCGTCTTCTAAGTCCTGAGCTAAATTAATTTTTTGGAAGTTAATACAAAAATGGGTGATCACTTTGAGTGTATGATTGAGATAATACCAGAAAGTATGTAAGCGCTGACGATAATATAATGGCCGTCTCTTTTTATTTAATCACATTTCAGTACATTTAAGGCGCCACCGATTGTATTGCTTTGTTGGATGAAACACGGATGTGAGATTTTCGTGAGTTTATTCTCTTATGTTTTGAATTGGAGTTCTTTAGAGTCATCCTACTCCAACCAATACTTGTTATCAAGGATTGTCCTCATGCATCATTGTCCTCATAAATCATTGTCCTCATACAAGAATACATCATGAATTGTCCTCATGTGAGTATATAGGATTATTGCCCTCCATCATATATTCATGTCTTTTTTTTTTTTTTTTAGTTTTAGTATATTACCCTCCGTCCTGTATATATTTTTATTTGTATATTTTTTATAATTTATTTGATTTATTTATTGATTTATTTTTATTTATTTTTATATGTATTTTTATATCTCAGAGCATAGCCATACGTCATACATCTATTGGGTATAATGTCAACATTGATTGCAATGAAAAATTACGACCTTTATCACGAAAGCCTTTTTTGATTCGTTTTAGCGTCACGAACTTCCCCCTCGGAGGAAGCGAGGATGGTGCCTCCTTGTGGATAATAGACATCAATCGAACTTGATGGTGTTTTTAAATTCATGTGCTATCTCATCGCATCTTATGACTTTAACAAAGGTGATTTGTTGTTTGCGTGAGTTCCGTTGGTTCCTCATATTATTGTGTTCAGAAACAGAGGGGCATCCTCGCCACTTTTACTGATTTCGAGTTAAGCACGAATCGTGGAAGGCGTAATCCTTATATATACAGTATATATATATATGTATGTATGTATATACAATATATGTATATATCTATACAATATGTGTGCTCGACTTGAAACCAATATAATTGGCCGGGATGTCCCTATGTTTCTGGACGCTTCAAATGTAATGAAACCTTTGTGTAAGATACGTACACATACACACACAGTTCGATGGTGTGGTGGACGCGCACTCGATCGATAATTCAGCCTCGTCTAGGCATGAAAATTTCAGTATAGCATTGCGAGCCGGCACTCCAGTTCTGGAGTTGTGTGTGTGTGCGTCCGTGCGTGAGTTCGTGTGTGTGTGTGTGTGTGATAAGTCACAGTATTATATGATGTCTGAGCTCTCGTTCGGGAAGTTGTTGATCATTAGTCTCGCACGTGGTAGGATCCAAGACCGTGATGATGAGAATCAACTTTGTGTTAGACAAACACCACGTGACACCAATCCCTTGTGAACAACGTACGTGCTTGATCACGTGACAGGATTTTTTTTGGGGGGGAGGGGGAGGTACGGGGTCACTGGTACTCCCACGGTAAGCCGATGTCTTGGTACTCTTAATCAAGGGTTGTCTGGTACAAAGGGTACCGGAGACAAAGGTTATTCGGACGATCGATTCCCGCGACATTTATGGCTCTTGGTGGCCTTCTACTCCACGGAAGTTTATGTCCCGGAAGTGTCAGGCAGGTTACGTGGACAGGGGACGGGTGGGGTTGCATACAAGCAGGAGTACCCACGCGCACGCGCATGTTTACAAATACATACACACGTTTACACACTCTTTCTACCTCTCACTCTCTCTCACACACACACACACACACACACACACACACACACACACACACACACACACACACACACACACACACACACACACACACACACACAACTCTTTTTCTCCTCACACCTCTCCCTTCCGTCTCCACCTCTTCTTCACCATCTCCATCTTCCTCCTTTCTCCCTCTGCTCTCCCTCCATTCTCCCTCCCTCCTTTCTTCCCTCTCCTTACCTCATCCCATCCTCTTCCTCCCCTCTCCTTTCCTCTTCCCTCTCCTTAAACACTCTCTCTCTCCTTCTCTCCCTCTCTCCCTCAACCCCCCCTCTCTCTCTCTCTCTCTCTCTCTCTCTCTCTCTCTCTCTCTCTCTCTCTCTCTCTCTCTCTCTCTCTCTCTCTCTCTCTCTCTCTCTCTCTCTCTCTCTCTCTCTCTCTCTCTCTGTCATGCTTGCATGGATAGGATAACGAGATGTTTGCTTTAGACAATGGGTATTATGATAATCATATTTCCTTCCATGTCTAGAAGGTACAAATTCGAAACGTGTACAAATTTAGAATAAAATTTTGTGCCTCGTAAGCTAAATTCGATATCGGACAAGATGTGAATGTAGAATGATTAGCCAAGGCTTCTAGAAATTCTAGAAAAAAGCACTCTATAGATTCAATCATCTAGATTAGGTTTTACTGGGGAAATTCAATTCACAGACTCAATCAACTAAATTTGTTTTTACTGAGTAACCTGGAAAATACAACATTCTGTTGACCTGGCTTTGCAATATGGCTGAAATGAGATTGGCTCTGTGAATGTCTGAAACTCGCCCAAGTGTCTTTGAACTTGATAAACCCACTGGATTCTCTGAAATAGTTCCAGTATGTTGGGCAGGGTCCAAGTCTTCGAGATAAAAGAAGAGTCCAGACGATTTAATAGCAAAATATCATCACTCGCCTACGTTCCCACTCTCCCACAGTGGGAAGTGAGAAACCCTTGGTAAGGCAAAGCTTTGTACACTTGCGGCAAGCCGCTGTTTTTTTTTTTTTTTTTTTTTTTTTTTTTTTTTTTTTTTTTAGGCTGATGTTGGGTCGCTTCCTCGCCTGGCTAGGGCTGTTGAGAACATAGCCCACCCACAACGAGTCCCGGGAGCCGAACTCGTGACCACCTGCTCATGAATTAGACACCGTATTCACTGGGCTACTGCGCGACACTATGGTTAAATATCACAATATTGATTGGTAATTTTCTAAAAGATTACTTATAATGAGGGGCCAGTGACGGGAACTTACATGTGGTGATCCTATGGGATTGATAGCAAAACTGCCTCTTTTCGAAACCCGCCAATCTCTTCATCTCGACTAAGATGTGCTACCCTGAGGAGCTGACACTCGGTTTCCTGAAAGAGCCCAATCTCTCTCACTCGCCCTCCCGCCCTCTCTCTCTCCCTCTCTCCCCATCTCTCTCTCTCTCTCTCTCTCTCTCCCTCTCCCTCTCTCTCCCCCTCTTTCTCTCTCCCCCTCTTTCTCTTTCTCTCTCTCCCTCTCTCTCCCCCTTCCCCCTCTTTCTCTTTCTCTCTCTCCCTCTCCCCCTCTCACTCGACCCCCCTCCCTTCTCGCGTCCACACTCTCTCCCTCAACTTGGGATGTATTTCTGAAACCTTTTCACACATGGAGAGCTAACAAACCTCACTGCTTCCCTCCTCCTACTTTCAGTTGGTGACATAGAAACAGTCCCACACTCACACAACACAGACATCAGTCCAAAGTTTCTTTCCAGAGAGAGCTGTGGGAAATTCCGAGGACCGTTGCCAACCACTTTAGGGTTCCGGGGTTTCCGCTTAATGAAATCCGAGGCAACAATCATTATTGTTCATTAATAATGAAATAGTAGATTTAATATCTGGAAATCTTAGTTGATCTTCTGGAATACCGCATGGTTGGTCCTTTTGCGGTACAGTGAGATTCCAGGCAAGAATAATTATTTTTCAATGTTAATGAAATGGAGATTTAGTATCTGGAAACACCAGTTCATCTTCTGGAGAACCGCAGGCTAGGTCATCGTGAACAGGACACTCGCAGCGGCATGAAACTAATTGGTTTCACCTCACAAGTCCAGAAGTTATTTGGTTTCCTGAGCTTACACATGAATTGCGTCCACGTGGGGTGCCAATAATATAGCAAATACTCGTATTCAACAGTAATTGGGTTCCCTCTCATTGAACCTTGGGAGTCAAACCTTGTCAAAGGAGGTTCCTCGACTGAACAAAATTAACTGTCGGAAGCTGTATATGTAGTTGACATTGGGGAACGCGCAGTACAAGTTCCGAAATATTCTTTTAAATATCCGTTGTAGCTTGATTGGTAGCGTCCATGTTTAGTAAAGAAATAGTCGAGGGTTTAAGTCTTAGTGGTAGAGCTGTTTAATTCATGTGTGTGTACGTGTATACACACACACACACACATATATATATATATATATATATATATATATATATATATATATATATATGTATGCATGTGTGTTCTAGAAGCTCCGCCCTGGAATTCGAACCCTGACTTGCGCCGATTTGTGCCGACATAATCACGGCACAAGTCAGGATTCGAATCCTAGTGCGGAGCTTCAAAAATACTTTTGTCCTAAAATATAAACATATATATATATATATATATATATATATATATACATATATATACATACATATATATATATACATATATATAATTGTGTGTGTGTGTGTGTGTTCTTGCCATCTGTGGATGTTAGTTGTCACGTTTATGAAAGCTAGGTATGACTGACGTATATTTTGTTGTGTTGATTATTTATTTATTTGTTCATCTTTCTGCTTATTTCTCCATTTACTTATTTTTTAATATCGACAGCGACGAATGGATCATAATGAGAACATTAATACTGATTAATGATAATAAAGCAAAAATAAAAATAATAAAACATTAATAATATTTTAGAACCGGACTGAATAAGACAGAATAAGGATGTATTGACTGACATATATTTTATTTTTCTTGTCAATATTGTATATCAACTGTAATGATTTTGTTAAACAAATGTTTTCTTGAATATTCATCTCCAGTCACTATTGGGTAAGATAATTGGCACTATAATTTGCCAATGAGCGTCCAATAATATTCATTTAACTTTGGACTGAACCTCGTGAAATATTCAGTTAATCGGATTTGTAGGGAGCGTTGTGGACCCCACTGTACGACGTTCCGAATGTTCGGATGAACATCATCAGCATTCACTCTGTCCTTTGGGTGTGTGTTCCTCCCCGTGAATTGGGAATTGGAAACGAAAGTTCACCCACCATTTCACCATCCTGAGAAACCCTTGGTAGGGCTAGTCCGTCAGTTCCAGACAGACTTTTTTTTTTTTTTTTTTTTTTTTTTTTTTTTTTTTTCCGACCTTGAGTCGCCTTCCCGCCTGGCCAAGGGTGTCGGGAACCAACGCAACAAAGCCCGCAGTGGGTCTCGGGAATCGAATTCACGACCACCGTGCGGCCTAATGAATTTGTGTTTTCTACATTGAGGACGAGATGTTTTTAGCATTCTTTCTGGAAACGAATGAAAGTATACTAACATATCCCCAATGCTCTTTGTAGAAAACATGTATTCAATAACATATCTTCAATGGTAACATGTACTTAATAACGAAATTTAATGTCTACGTTCTTGTTGTCTGTACTAGACTAATAGAACCAGTTTTTCTTTTAGTGAATCAGTTATCACATGTACATGTTTATTGTGAAACTGTCTTGTGATATGGGCTCGATTTAAGAGCATGTAGATATAACTGTTAGGCAGAGCTTAGTGCTAGAAAATACTTGAAGTTCAGGAGACGTACTATACTAGGTTGTACAATCAGCTTATCCACTCATTGAGAATATTCTATCACTCAAATTGGATTATTTTGGATTCATTTGATCTTCACTGTTGTCTTGTCTTGATCGTTGTCTTCCCCCTGGTTTAATTCTACAGATTCTAGTTTTTGTTATGTTTCTTGTATATCAGTCTTTCTTATTTGTATATAAGTCTGTAAAAAAGGAACAAAGAAGAACGTAATACCATACTTCTTTGAAGGGATCGAAACGTGAATTATTGGAAATGTTAAAGTCAGACGTCCCCCAAATCAGGCTCGCCCAAAGTGGCTCGACAAAGAAACTGAAAAAAGTATTGCTAAAAAGAGACAGGCTTATAAGAAATATAAGTGCTCGGGTGCATCTAATGACTATGAAAGTTATGTATCAATACAGAGAGATTTAAAAAAAGACAATAAGAAAAAGAAAACGACAATACGAAATGAACATCGCTGAGAAATCCAAAGAGAATCCCAAAGAATTCTATAGTTACATTAGAGATAAAAAGGTTGTTAGGAATCACATTGGTCCACTATTATCTGCTGACGGTCAACTTGAATATTCAAATGAAGGAATGTGTAATCTCTTAAACAATTATTTTAGCTCGGTATTCGTAAACGAAACACCTCAAAGTGAATTCCAAACTGAAACCTGTGAAAAGTCTGGGGTAAACTTACTCACTACGGTAAATATAACAAAAGAAACAATTAAAAGGTGTATAGACAAACTCAAAGTTAATAAAACACCAGGGCCTGACGGTTGGCATCCAAGAATCTTAAAGGAAATGAAAAATGAGATTGTTGTTCCATTAGAAATTATTTTCAAGAAATCCATCATATCCGGAGATGTCCCAACAGAATGGAAGCTAGCTAACGTTACTCCCATATTCAAAAAAGGTGACAAAAAGAAACCAAATAACTATAGGCCTATTAGTTTGACTTCGATCGTAGGAAAAATAATGGAAACTATCATCAGAGATGCTATCGAATATCATTTAGAAAGTAACCGTTTGATAAATGATAGCCAACATGGTTTCAGACGGAAACGTTCTTGCGTGACTAACTTACTCGAATTCTACAACACAGTTGTCTCGAATTATGACAAAAGAAACAATATAGATTTAATATATCTAGACTTTGCAAAAGCTTTTGATACCGTCCCACACGAAAGACTACTTACTAAATTAGCTTTGCATGGAATAAGTGGTAGCCTATTAGGTTGGACTAGTAATTGGTTGAAAGGTCGAAAACAGAGAGTTGTTTTAAATGGAAAAACTTCTGGATGGAAAAGTGTTGCAAGTGGAGTTCCTCAGGGTTCCGTTCTTGGGCCACTTCTATTCATAGTATATATAAATGATATAGACCATGGACTAAAATCTACTGTTTCCAAATTTGCTGATGATACAAAACTGTGCGGAGTGGCAAATGATCACTCAAACCAATTAGATATTCAAGAAGATTTAGATAAATTACAGCAATGGTCTGAAAAGTGGCTAATGAAATTTAACACAAGTAAATGCAAGGTAATGCACATAGGTAAAAATAACAGTAAGTACGATTACAAGTTATTTGGAAATTCGTTAACAAAAGTGGATAGTGAAAAAGATCTCGGCGTAATTATCAGTAACGACCTCAAATCATCCAAGCAGTGTATTTCAGCCTCTGAGAAAGCAAATAAGATTCTGGGATTGATTGCACGATCTTTTGATTTCAAAAGTCCATCACTCATTAACAAGCTATATAAATCGTTAGTTCGTCCACATTTGGAATATGCTGTTTCCGTATGGTCACCGAATCTCATTAAAGACATTGACAGACTGGAAAAAGTACAACGGCGAGCCACAAAACTGATTCCAAATATCAAAAATAAATCATACGAAAATCGACTTAAGCACATGAATCTGTTTTCCCTAAAAAAGCGTAGACTCAGAGGTGACTTGATACAGGTCTTTAAGATTTTAAAGGGAATTGACAACATCAAAAGTGACCAAATTTTCACATTGAATGAGAATCAGACAAGAAACAATGGTCTCAAACTGTCCGGAAATAGATTCAATTTGGAAGTAGGTAGAAACAACTTTGCCAACCGTGTAGTTAATGAATGGAATAAACTTCCTGCACAGGTAGTGCAATGTAGTTCAGTTCGAAGCTTTAAGAATCATTTAGATAAATACCTAAGTAAGATGCTGTAATTATTATAATTTATGTTATATTATTTGTTTTTGTTTTGTTATAATTTGTCTGTCTGATTTTCATTTATTATTAGTTATATGTCAATTTATTATAATTTACTATTTACCTGTTTGTTTGTTATTAAACTATACCAATGCATTTATTTATGTATTTTAATTGTTATTTACATTGTTATAGTTTTAATTTATTATTAATATTATTTTTTTTTTTTTTTTTTTTTTTTTTTTTTTTGCATCCGACCTAGATATGGATCAAAAGGTCTCCTGTCGGCATGCTTTGCCTTTGTAATCCTTTGTAAAGGCGGCCACTATCATCTTGTCACTCGAATGAGTTTGTGGTTTAAGAACATGAGAATGGAGGGGACTACAAGAAACCATAAGGCCTACACTAGGCACTTCCATGTCCATTATAACCTATCATCCCCATCCAGAAAGGTTTCTAACCTTTTCTTAAAACAAACAATTGTGTCAGCGCTCACTACATGGTTACAAAATCCCTTCCATTCGTTAACTATACTGTTGGTAAACCATTTCTTGTCTATTTCCTTCTTAAACCTAAATTTGTCCAGTTTAAACCCCTTACTACGAGTCCTGCCCTGTTGTCTTAATATGATGACCTTGCCTGCATCATCCATGTTTTGTGCAACGAATGATTTTCGTGGTGCACAGGAAATCTGTCGGAGCAGAGAGACAGGAAGAAACAGAGACACAGACAGAGGCAGACATACAGACAGAGACAGAAACACAGACAGACAGCGGTAGACAGAGAATATATATTACGTACATAAATTCTTTTACAAAACTAGCTAAACGAAGTTCCAGTGATATTTCCATATTAATTGTAATAATCGCTGCCAACATCACAACATGTGTAGGAACAATAAATAAATAAATAAATAAGCAAGGAAGCAAGCAAACAGACTAATTGGCAGACATTACGGCATATTGGTTAAATGCTTATCTAAATAGTACTTAAAACTTGAAATTGCACATGTCTTTGCAGAATAATTATTACATCGTTCAACTAAGCGGGGGTAATAATTCGAGTCATATTTTGCAACCAAAATAAAACTATACTTATATTGCATTGTTTTTCGCAAGTTTTTATACAAGATTAATATCACCGTGACTGTTATTATTCAGTTAAAGTTAACTATCAGACAAACTCTTTAGAGGAAAAATGTAATTAAGACCAAGGTCTTGTCCCCCGTGAACCTTAATCGAAAAGAAAAATAAATGTATAAATTAATTTGACTAAAACACCATCTTCCAATATATCAAACCTTGTCAAAGCGATTTAGTACCGAAGAGGAGGAGGGGGAGAGATAGATGGAGAGGCATTTGTATTGGACCAAAGACTAATTACATTTTGATGAATGTTGGTTTGGTTAATCCCATAAATTCGTCTCCATAAAAGAATTTCTGTTTCTATGTTGTTCGTGCGTTTGTCACGCATTCCCTTAGTTGTGGGTTCGATTCCCGCACTACTCTCTGATTCCCAGCAGTGACTTTATATTACTAGCCTCAATAGTCCCCAAAACGGATAGTTAACGGCATCGGTCGCAGCTACTCAGCGCCTCCAGGTGTAGGCTCCTTACCTTCAGTTGTTCAACAGAGCGCTGGTGGCATAATCGGAAGCGAGCTGGTTTCGCTTTTACTTAGTTGTGGGTTCGAGTCCTGCACTGCACTTGATTCCCAACAATGAGTGTTACCTAATAGTCCCCTAAAGCAATGGCATGCCCCAAAAGTCCCCAGAGCGCCTAAAAAAATGAAGACGACGGCTTGGGCCACAGCTGCTCAGCGCCTCCTGGCGTAGGCTTTTCACTTTCATCATCCATGGCCTTACATGGCGAAGTGTCCCTTCAATTCATGTTACCTGATAGTCTCTTAATGTCCCAGACAAACAAGGTAGACACACACACACACACACACACACACACACACACACACACACACACACACACACACACATTATATATATATATATATATATATGTATATATATACAAGCAAATACAATGTTGCACAGTTGCATTTAGCAATTGATCTGTTGGGGCGGCTGCAGTCTGCACAGGCAAGCATGAGGGTGTATCAATCACCCACCGTCCAGCCACTTCCAGACATGGTCTGAGCACGATTCATTCCCCTTAAGACGAGTGTGCTGCCCTTGTCAGCACCCAGGAAGGAGAAGTGGGTGTCGGCCTCTCGTTGACTTGATGAACACAATGTGGCTTGGAGACGGGTTAATTTATATCGCTCAGTTGTGTCGTTGGATTTAAACTGTATCGATCGGTTTGCTGTCAGTGGAGGTCTCTCTCTCTCTATCTATCTATCTATCTATCTATCTATCTCTCTTTTGTTGGTCCGTGGAGTGTTATATTTTTACTCGTTAATCACCATTATTAATTTCTTTTAATATATCATCATACTTTTCTCCGAAGAAGGTATTAATGCTACAAGGCATACTCTCTATGTACAGATATATATAATTTACGTGTACCAAACGGTAGAGAAAGATACATAGGTTCGAATTAAACGTAGGAATGGAGTTCCCTTGGTGAAAATTTTCAGAAAAGTTCAGAACAATTAGTTCATACCGCCATTTAATGATTTTAGGGTGACACTGGTGTGACAAACTTACTTGAGAATATGTACATACACATGTAAATATATTAAAGTATGTAAGGCAGATGAATGGTAGGGTGGCAAAGTAAACACAAAAACTGGGGGTTTTATTGCTGACGTTTCGTCCTCACCAGGACTGGTTAAGAAGTACCTCTGAAGCAGTTCTGGTATGTATGTCTATGTATATATATATATATGTATATATATATATATATATATATATGTATATATATATATATATATATATATATATATATATATATATATATATACATATTCGCACACTGTGTTTGCGCTTGTGTTTTTTGCGCACTCGACTGGGTGCTTTTGTTTTTCAGTTTGTATTTTTGTCTGTATTTGTACTCAATTGTATATACACAAGAGAAAAATATCCGCACGTTTATAGATGAAAGAATCATGAAATGTTTTATAAATTCTAAGCTGAACCTCAAACAAAAGCGAGAAGGACGTAGATTTCACTTTACATGAAGATTTGGAAATGGTGCATTGCATCTTCTTGCATTTCAATGAAAGAAATGCCATATTGGTCTGCGTTTTTACGGATTAGTAAATAAAAAAAAGATGAAAATAATAGTTATAATAATGATAATAATAGTAATAATAATAATGATAATAATAATAAGACATG
>NC_134786.1:65167601-65175101 GCF_046742065.1 Oratosquilla oratoria
TTAAGACAGTAGGGCAGGACTCGTAGTAATGGATTTAAATTGGACAAATTTAGGTTTAAGAAGGAATTAGGCAAGCACTGGTTTATCAACAGTGATTAACGAATGGAATAGACTTGGTAACTATGTAGTGAGCGCTGAAACTATTGGTTGTTTTAAGAGAAGATTAGATAACTTTATGGATAGGAATGATAGGTGGTAAGGAACATGACACTGCATAGCATAGGCCTTAAGGTCTCTTGCTGTCTATTTCATTATGCTCAGTGTGAAAAGACATATAGAAAAGTGAATAGTTCATTGATGTCTGATGTGTTCTCGAGGAAGGAAGATTCATTATGTTGGAAATTTTTATGAATAATACTGTGTTCCAGTTGTGATCATTTGTACAATCATGAGCAAATGTTTGACGCACGCTACAGTACTCACAACGTTTTTTTATTTATTTACTTATTTACTTATTTACAGATTGGTTACAAAAGAGGACAGGGGAGTCATATGAGACGTACAAAGAAAAGAAAAGAGAAGTAAAGCAAAAGGTAAAGGAGGCAAAGAGGAGAGCAGATGTGAAATGGGGTAGGAGTATGACAGAAAATTTTGAAAGTAATAAAAAGATGTTTTGGAAAGAAATTAAGAGAGGAAGAGGAGGCGAATCAAGTAGGGAAGAAAAGGTAAAAGGTACAGATGGAGAGTTGATAATGGAAGAGATGGCAGTGAGGGAAAGATGGGCAGAATATTTTAGGGAGTTGCTGAATGTGAAGGAGGATAGGGAAGGAAAGATAGCTGCAGTGGGAAATACGAAGAAAATGAGAGTGATGAGTGAGGAGAATGGAGGAGAAATAAGGAAGGATGAGGTGAAGGCAGTTGTAAAGATGATGAAAGCAGGTAAGGCACCTGGTCTGGATGGATGTCATGCAGAATGTCTGAAAAAGGGAGGTTCAGTGATGGTGGACTGGTTGGCGAGATTATTTAATGTTTGCTGGAGAGAGGGTAGAGTACCGGAGGACTGGAGTAGTGCCTGTATAGTTCCTCTTTACAAGGGAAAAGGGGACAAGTGTGAATGTAGTAATTTCAGAGGGATTAGCCTGTTGAGTGGAGTAGGGAAGGCTTATGGGAGAATCTTAATTGAGAGGATTAGGAGAGGAACAGAAGGAGTAATTGGTGAGGAACAGTGTGGTTTTAGGACGGGTAGAGGTTGTGTAGATCAGATCTTTGTGGTAAGACAGATATGTGAGAAAGCTATAGGAAAGGGGAAGGATGTTTTTTGGGCTTTTATGGATCTGGAAAAGGCTTATGATAGGGTAGACAGAAAGGCACTGTGGGAGGTTATGCAGATTTATGGGATAGGAGGAAAGCTTTTGGGAGCTGTCAAGAGTTTTTATGTGAGTAGTAGAGCATGTGTTAGGATTGGAAATGGAGAGAGTGAGTGGTTTGAAGTAAAGGTGGGACTTCGTCAAGGATGCGTTATGTCGCCCTGGCTGTTCAACTTATACATGGATGGGGTGGTGCGAGAGGTGAATGCTAGGGTAGTGAGTCAGGGATTGGAGATGGTTAAAGAAAATGGAGAAAAGTGGGAGGTGAGCCAGCTGTTGTTTGCGGACGACACTGCGCTTGTGGCAGGGTCAGAGGAGGGATTGAGGAAGCTGGTGGCAGAGTTTGGGAGAGTATGTGATAGAAGAAAGCTAAAGATAAATGTGGGTAAAAGTAAGGTGATGAGATGTACAAGGGGTGAAAGTGGCAGCAGACTGGAAGTGAACATTAAGGGAGAGCGACTGGAGGAAGTGGATAGTTTTAGATACTTGGGTGCAAGTGTAGCAGGAAAAGGTGGAGTGAAGGTGGAGGTAGAATGTAGATTGAGAGAAGCGAGTAAATGCCTTGGTGGATTAAAGAGTGTAATGAGAAATAGACATTTGGGAATGGATGCGAAGAGGAGACTGTATGAAGGAGTGATTGTGCCAACAGCACTGTATGGGGCAGAAACGTGGAACATAAGAGAAGAAGAGAGAAGGAGTTTGAATGTGTTTGAGATGAGGTGTCTGAGAAGTATGGCGGGGGTTACTAGGCTAGATAGAGTGAGAAATGAGGAGGTGAGGAGGAGAACAGGGGTGAAAAAGGATTTGGGAGAGAGGGTTGATGAAAGAATATTAGGATGGTTTGGACACATGGAAAGAATGAGTGAAGAAAGACTAGTAAAAGAGGTATGGAAGGCAGATGTGGAGGGAGTGAACATGAGGGGACGTCCTAGGATGAGGTGGATGGATGGGGTGAAGGGGGCTTTGGGGAAGAGGGGAATGTCTGTTGAGGAAGGAAGGGAGAGGACGGAAGACAGAGGTGAGTGGAGAATGGTTGTATATGGATGATGTTGTGACTGCAGGAGGAGGAATGGTGGGGGGTGGGGTAGTATGTGTGAGTAAATTTTGACGCAGCCCGAAGGGATTTCTCCCCGTCCTCTCCTTATATGCAAAGGGGGACGGAGAGGGGGGGTCGCCGATTAAATGAAGCGGCCTTGCTGTGGATGTACTGTGTCTTGCGACACTGCTTCTGACCCAGGGCGGTGGGCGGGGTGCAGGGATGACCCGTCATCCAGGAGGTGCTCAGATGAGAGGAAGGGTGGGAGGGGTGTGGAGTGTATTTGGGGATGAAATGGGTGGGAGTGTTTTTATGCCTTTCCCTTTTTGGCTACCTCCCTTGGAAGGGGGAAAAAGCCTTGGTATATGTATGTATGTATGTATTTATTTTATCTTATTTTATTTATTTATTTATTTTTTGTCGAGTGCGTGACATATTCTCCTCTTTAGCATTTAGTTTACAGTCAGGTGATTCTCTTGAATCGAGTGGATAAAAAGCCACAAGTAATTTGAATTTTTTATTATGGAAAACGTTGGGTGAGTCAGAACTTTTCCTCGTGACTGTACATTTATTATGAACTTGCTAATGAAATATACAGACTCGTTCTGAGATGTTCTTCTTTAATGCTCGTAAATTGCTGACTAACCGTGTTATGTCACGATAAAGGATTTCTAGGTTGTTTTCTAGTTCATTCTAGTTCAGTGTTTCTCGACCTCTCTAGCTTTGTGGAACCATTAAATGGACTTGTCCATTCAGGGGACCCCTTAATACAGGATTAGATAGGATATAGTCACTTATTCTAAGCATGGAATAATAAAAACTTGATATATTATACAAATCATCACCACATTCTGAGACGCAACTAGCCAAGGAAAATTTTGAAAAAGAAAAAAAAAATGGACATCTCAATTAAGACATTGTGTAATATTGAATTATATATATATATATATATATATATATATATATATATATATATATATATATATATATATATATACATAAATGAGACATGACAGGATTAACTGTAACATGTTGAATTCCAGATCCCTCAGACCCCTGATTGAGAATCGATGATCTAGTTTATCAATAATATCACTTCATCATTATCTGTGTCACGTCTTTCATGAATTACCTCCACGTAACTTTGGTATAAGGTATTTTCTTTAAAGTAATTTTAGGGTTGATAAGTCAAAATCGACATTGGATCGAGTTTTATTAAGTAAAAGACCCGCAGCCCCATGGTGGCTGGCAACGGTCCTCAGAACCTCCCACATATCTCTGTGAGTGTTTCTATGTCGCCAGCTCAAAGTGGTAGGGGGAGAAGATCAGTCGCCGGTTGTCAGTACTTTATATGTGCTGATGTTTAAGAAATACAGTTGAAGTTGGTTTAGGGCAGTGGTTCTTCACATGGGGTACGGAACTACCTAGTGTAGGCCTTATGGTCTCTTGCAGTCTCCTTAATTCTTATGGTCTTGTGTTCTTATGAAACCTTAAACCTGAGGGTACGAGACATGATAGTCCCAGTGGAATGGTACTGTATATTTACTATGAGAAAGCAAAGCAAGGTTTATATCACAAATCCTTTTCATATGTTAGCATTGCATTTTATTGGATGGGAGTACGAGAAAATTTTCTGAAATATCAAAGGGTACTGGCACTGAAAAAGATTAAGAACCAATGATCTAGAGATATCTTTAACCTAGTCCGGGGACCGAGTGTAAGTCCCTCAGGGCTGCACTATCCCAGGCATCCGTCAGTGATATGTGCCTCGTCCTATTGCGATGTTGATTCACTTGATATAAACTAAGTTCTACTAAGTTCTTTTTCTTTGGTAGATATACAGTATAATCGTTGATTGTTCCATCTCTTTGACCACCAGATCTGAAAAAGCCTTTCTACTTAAACGTATACAGTGGAATCAATCTCTTGTTGAAATGCAAGCTTCCCATCTCTGCGGCTTCCGTAAGCGGCATTTTACATGAACGTATATTTACACTTCACAAATGGTCGTTAGGTACAGACGCTGTATCCGCCATCGCCGGTCCTGAAATGGACCATTAAGGCTAAACTACAGAAATGGAAGAAGAAAAAAGCTTTTGAACAAATCTCCTTGCGTGTGTGGTGGGACTTGTTTATTTGTTATTTATTTGTTTATTCGTTTATTTATTTATTTACGTATATTTCTGTTTATTTAATTTACACTTTTATTTATTTATTTATTTATTTATTTATTTTAAAAGAGCAAGTCTTAGACTTTCAGCGAGTATACTCCTCCTTCCTTTGAAACTATGGCCATGTTCTTGGCTTCATGATAATGCTTTAAGTCTCCTCCTCCACCACCACCACCACCACCACCACCACCACCACCACCACCACTATCCCACTACTCCGACACCAACACAAACACAAACATCAGCGTCAGCTGCAGTACCAACACTAATATTAACGTGCTGCAATGGCATTAGTAATTCTAATGCCATTGCAGCACCAAAGCCAACGCCAACACTAACGCCAACGCAAGCACCACCACCACCACTGCTGGTGACACCACCAACAACCTACCACCACTACCCACCATGACCATCACCCACCATCACCACCATCCACCATCACCACCACCAGACAACACCACACGGCACCAGCATACACCATCAGCACTACACACCATCACCACCACCAGACACCACCAACACACACCACCACCAACCACCGCCACCACCACACACACCACCAACCACCGCCACCACCACCACACACCACCACCAACCACCGCCACCAGACACCACCACTAGACACTCTGTGTGTGAACAGAGTCCCCCACAGGAACGTTATGAGGCATATTTATATAGTCGCAGGATGTGGGTGAACAGCCACTGGTGATAATATGTAAGGACAACTGGCCTTCAGCTTCAGATTCAGACATTTAGTCAGTCAATCTGACCTCTGCGCTTGTGGCGCGTCACTAGGCCTTCGCGGTCGGTCCCCCACGTGGGGACCACGCCACGTCCGTCCTCAGGCCGACGCACACGTATCTTAACTAGAATAAACTACACAAGCCAAACTGCGCATCACTCTCCCTATGTCACCATTGGCCCAGGTAACATACATCCCGTATGTTACACCACCACTACCACCATCACCACCATCAACCCAGCCACCACCACCACCGCCTTCCCCACTCCGTCGGGTCTCCGTGTTTACTACTTAAATCCTCTAATGATATATTATGTTGACTCTTCACCGCTCCACCGTCAGTGTCAAAGAGATTTTTTTTGTCCAGTTTCCTGAAATTAACTTTATTTCTTACATCTGCTTTAGGATGCCCTGATGTCATGCATCCACCTCACATTCGTTCTATTTTTCATCCATTTCTAAGTTTATCATCATCCGTTCCATGCCTTCGGTCTGTCTCGTAAGACGAAGTAATCTAGTGAAAAAATAACTTTCACTTTTGTTTCCTCAATCTTTATTCTTGGTTTTCTTTAATCCCCTTCATTCATCCCTTCCTGCCCCTCCCTATCCCTCCTTCCACCTCTGTTTCCTTTCGTTCCACATCACTTCCACCTTATATTCCAATTAAACTCTCCACTCTTTGCCTTCCGTTGCTCCTTGCGTCTATTACGTATCCAAGCTCTCTTGATCCTTCCTCTCCTTATATAACACTAGCCAAATTAACCGCGCGTTGCTGCGAGTTCGTGAATCATCCCTAACCTAAGCATACGCCACCTAACTTTAACCCTTAACCCTAACCAAAATACATTTTTTAAAATGAAACATAGTTATCCAAGTACCTAGAGTGATAGGGTATCAGAATATATATGGTTATGGGGGTCTGTCTGCAAAACCCTAGGAGGAGTTCATGAACATACAAACAAATTGACAGACAAATGAAAGATAGTAATCCAAGTACCTTGGGTTATAAGGTTTCAGAATATATATGGTTATAGGGGTCTATCTGCAAAAACCTAGATGGAGTTCATGAATAATCTGTAACCTAGACATAACCCACCTAACTTTAACCCTTAACCCTAACCAAAAAATATATATATATTTTTAATGAAATATAGTTATCCAAGTACCTGAAGTGATAGGGTATCAGAATATTTATGTTTATGGGGGTCTATATGCAGAACCCTAGGAGTTCCTGAACAAATAAACAAACAGACAGACAGATATATGAAAGTTTTCCAAGTACCTTAGGTTATAAGGTTTCAGAATATATATGGTTTTGGGGTCTATCTGCAAAAACCTGGGAGTAGTTCGTGAATAATCACTCACCTAACCATAACCCACCTAACTTTAACCCTTAACCCTAACCAAAATATATATATAGATTTTAATGAAATATAGTTATCCAAGTACCTGGAGGGATAGGGTATCAGAATATATATGGTTATGGGGGTCTATCTGCAAAACCCTAGGAGGAGTTCGTGATCAAACAAATAAGCAGACAGACAGACAGAGGCTACTACTTTATTATAGTAGATGTGCTCTGGTGCCGTGATCGGAAGCGAGCGGGTCCCATACTCGCTTACTTGTGGGTTCGAATCCCGCACTCCTGTTCCCAGCAGTGACTGATGTTACTCAGCGCCTCCTGCCGTAGGCTCCTCACCTTTATATGACACTCTGTTCTTGAAAAAGGTGACTTCTCCACTCTTTATATTATCTCATCCATTTCCGTCTCTGTCTTATCTCTCTTCATACTCACCACTTCCGGTGCATTTCTCTCCTTGTGTAAATTTTCACAGACGAGCATATCTCGCTACTTCCTCCTCAAGCCTCCTTTCCTCCCCCCCCCCCATCACCTCGGTCTAGAATTCACTCCACTATGCTCCTCCCTCCCCCTCCCCCCCTTCCCAACTTATAACGCCATCATGACTACCTACCGCCCCCTCCTCTTCCTCCCCATTCCCATCCTCCTTATCCCCCTTATCTCCCTCCTCCTGTTCCTCCCTCTCTTCCTCTTCCTGTTCCTCCTCGTCCTCCTCCTCCTCATATTCTTCTTCCTGCTCCTCCTTCTCTTCATCATCCTCTTCCTCCTCCCCTCCTCCTCCTTTTATTCCTCTTCCTGTTCCTCCTTCTCTCCATCCTCCTTTTCCCCCTCTTCCTCCTCCCCTCATCTCCTTACCTCACCCTTTCTCTTCCCCTCCACACCTT
>NC_134786.1:65185101-65200101 GCF_046742065.1 Oratosquilla oratoria
GGCCCTATTACACTGTTAAACACCTATTTCTACGTACGGGGACGAAATTGACCCTCCTCTAAGAATTTCACTCAGAGTTGGGCCAGAGAGGTTTATTCACTTTAAGGAAACCTTTTGGCACTAAAGGATGAAATGAGAGGAGAGAAAGAGAGAGGGATGGACAATTTTATTTGGCGTACAGGAGCGATTTCTTGTGAAGTCTTCAGGGAAAGAAAGTGAGAAGGATCGGGGGGGGGGATTCTCCCTCACCCTATCGCTCACTCTCCACTCGCCCTTTCTCTCTCTCTGTATTTATGTATACTGTATATATCGTACTTATATATATGTGTGTGTGTGTGTATATATATATATATGTATATATATATATATATATATATATATGTATGTATGTATATAAAACATTCTCCTACCTCCCCTCCCTCCCTCCTCTGGACTGAAAGGTTCGAAATAGCCCAATTGCTCGCTTCAGGTTGGTAAAATACTCCATAAATTTTGTTTTGTCATGGGAAGAAAAATTTCCCTCGGCCGACGGGGTTTTTATCTTGAGGTGGGGGTCTGTGTGTGTGTGTGTGTGTGTGTGTGTGTGTGTGTGTGTGTGTGTGTGTGTGTGTGTGTGTGTTGGTGTGGGGGTCCTTTGGGTGGAGTAAAGGGGATAAGGAGGTTCACTGTGGTGAAGTGAAGGGGTGAAGACTTTAAAGGAAGACTTTGATGGAAGGCTTTGCGAAAAGACGGAGAAAACCCAATAAGGACTTTGAGAGAAGACTTGGAGGGAAGATATTGAGACTTGTGAGAAGACTTTGGGAAAAGGTTCTAAGGGAAGACATATGAGATGACTTTGAGGGAAGACTGTGAAAGACCTCGAAAGTGGGGTATGAAGCGATGTGCATAATTCAATTGAAACAAATATTCAAGTGAAAATCTAATACCAGTCTACTTGTTTATATGTATATATATATATATATATATATATATATATATATATATATATATATATATATATATGTGTGTGTGTGTGTGTGTGTGTGTGTGTTTTATATATATATATATGTATATAATATAATAATAGTAATAACAATAATAATAATAATGATAAATTTTTCTCCACGCCAATTTGCCTAATCCCCTTCAGAACAGGAGTCGAGGAAGGGCCTTCCACTTTAAATACGGCCTTCCTCCTCAGGGCAGAAGATGACTGAATATGCTCCTCCGCAGTGCAAGATCCGACCAAGTTGTCGTTTATCAGGTGCCGTTAGGAATTGACACAACTAACGTATACTCCTTGTACCCAAACCAAGTGATCACTTTTCTTGCTGTAGAATTAATCTTTGTTCAGTTATTTTAAGATTTTATTAAATTAGATGATTTATGAATTAAAGAAATAATGAAGTGTGACTCGGATCTGGAAATTATAAAAAAAAACTTCGACTCGTTTAGATGAAGAATGAATAGGTTTTAGGGAGGTAGTGCAGTGACCCCTCCCCCCCACAAAAAAAAAAAAAATCTAAACGAGGAAGAGACTGTCCAGAAAACCAAGAGGTTCTTTTGGTTCTTGCAGGGGACGTACCACCCTGAAGTCTTAACTTAGAAGGCAAAGACCTATACAACTCTTCAGTTCGATGGCGGAAACCCATACAAATCTTCACTTCGGTGACCTTCGATCCCTGCCTTCAAGACGTATCTGAACTCTTATCACAGGAAGAAGTCTTCTCCCCAACCCCCAAACCCCCACCCCCACCCCCATGAGGAACCTGTAAATGTTCCTCCAGAGTGATTCAATAAAGCCTCTTCAACGATTCCCGCAAGACCAATATTTCATGAAAAGGAGAACTCACTCTCTGCCCCTCCCAGAAATAATAGTCGATGAGGGGCCCCTGAGGGCCTGTTTCCCAAGCAATATTTCTTAAAGAAACCGCAAAGTCTCTCGCCGTTGTGGTACTTAACGATAATGTATGAAGAGCCCCGAAGAACATTTATCAAAGAAAAGTCCATTAGGATATCCTGAGGCAGTACGGTATTGAGAACTTTACGAAGTCCTTTCCTCGAAGGCAGTTCCTCATGTGGTACCCACGAAGGAATATTTCTTCTTGAATGTTCTTTCGAGGTCCTTTCAATCCTTCACGCCCCTGGGAGGTTTTAGGACCCCGGTGAGATCCTTCGTGGGCGTGGTGATGGGAGTAGAGGAGACTGCAAGAGACCATAAGGCCTACACCAGGCAGTCTCACGTCCCTTAGCACCCGTCATCCCTATCCATAGAGTTGTCTAATCTACTCTTAAAAAAAAATCAGCACTCACTACATGGCTACTAATTCTATTACATTCGTTAACCACTATGATAGTAAACCAGTTCTTACCTGTTTCTATGTGCTCATAGAAAACGGGGAACAGGTTGCTCGCTACTTATGGGGGTCGTTAGTAGGGTTGCATGGGCTAATGACCGTCCATCACAGTCAACTACAGAGGCACGCGGTGATGACTTACTGGTTCATAAAGACTTGTAGAATAACGATCTCAATTTCAACTAACCCCGAAATTATAAGTCTACGACATCTCCTTTATCTAAAGGGCCTTGGCCAGCCTCGTGGTCTTGTTGTCACTTGTTTCAATCCAGGAAGACCTTTGTTGGTCAGTAGTAGACAGGCGGAACCTACACGATCAATTTTATTCCGCAATTTTTTTTTTTTTTTTTTACCTGTCACGGCTGAGGTACCGCAGAGTTGAAGGTGATGACGCAACGCAAGAGAAAAGTAGATTACGTATTTAGAAGATGGTAGCAGTTTTCTGGTCTTCAGATGCCTCTGTCTCTTTCTTCATGTGACCAAAGACCTCAAAAAAGGGTCTTCATCTTGCGACGACTCGGAGGCTCCAGAATATGTGGATCTTATCTGCACACTTGTTGCCTTTGAAAAAAAGAAGAAAAAAAGATATTCATGTAACTTTTTATATATGGCTGGAAAGGTCTGTCACTCCCTCTAGTTAGAAAGTTAGATCGGTAAGATAAAGTTTCTTCCACTTTGAAAATGTGGACACCCTACCCTCCACCCCCCCACTGACAACCCCTCCCCCCCCACTGACAACCCCTCCCCCCTTTTCTGAATTCACGGAACATGGAAAAAAATTATATTTTTTTACATTAAATAAAAATTATATATTTTTTACATTAAATATTATTATTATTTTATTTCATTTTGTTTTATTTTATTTACTGTACACCCATTGTGCCTGGGGTACACTCTCTTTCTCTCTCTCTCCTCTCTTCCCCTCCCTTTCTCTCTCTCTCTTTCTCTTCCCCCTCACTCTTCTCTTGTCTTTTTCTTATATTTTTTCTGTCTTATCTCTTCTTTTTTTATCTCTTTTATGTTTCCTCTTTTCTCACTTCTCTCTTTTTTCTCATCTCTATCTCAGTCTCACTTTTTCTTTCCTTTTATTCTTTCTTCTTTATATATTTTTTCTATGTTCTTTTTTCTTTCATTTTCTTTCCATCTTTCTTCCTTCCTCGTTACCTTTAGCAATGTCCCTGACAGAAGAATTCAGTATACGAACGCTACTGAAAGACATTCAGGCACGCATGCACTTCCATGAACAGGTAAATACGATTGTTGATGATAATTTCGGAAGTGGGGTAGGAAGGATGGGAGGGAGGTCGGGAGGGGGCTAACCATATCTGGTGTCTAGTTAAAACCACAACGAGGGGTATGTTTATTTGTTTATTTCGGGGTGGGGAGGAATGAGAACGAAGGGGTGGGGTTTTAGAGATTACAATAGTTGTTTTTGAAATGGAATGAAGAGTTCAATGGGGGAGCTTGTTAGGGAATGGTTTGTAGTTTACCGGGAGAGATGGTAAAGGTATGTTTTACTAGGTGTGTGTGTTTGTGGATATATATATATATATATATATATATATGTTGAAGTACGTAGGACAGAATGAGTGGAAGAGTGGTGAGGTAAACACCAGGAACCGTTGGAGTTTTATTTCTAACGTTTCGTCCTGAAAGGACTTCCTCAGAGTGTACACAAACAAATAATTGACAGCTTATATACCCACAGCTTAACCCGTTCCTCCCCGTTCGTCTTCGCTCCTCATGCATCCCCGTTCGGCATCACGAAGGACCATGCTGGCCGTTACTCTCGCCAACTTTACAAATCCATCACGGTGGTTGCTACATGGATGTAAATTGATATAGGCTGCCTCAATTACTTTTCTCCTCTGTTTTGTTAGACCTTTATGCAGCACCTCTGTTCTTTCCCAATCTGGTAGGTGGCCAAAGTTGTCAAGGTGGACCACTAACGAATTTGATGTTCTGTGAGCTCTAATGTCGCTTTTGTGCTCATAGGTACGTTTCTTTATCCCTCTGCTGGTTTCTCCGAAATAACTAATGGGACAGCTTTTACATGGAATTTTGTAAATCAAGCTGTTCTCTACTGTATCGGCTTTACAATTGTTCTTACTCCTCACAATCTCTCCTATCCTGGTACCAGTGCCGAACGCAATTTTAAGCCCTGCTCGGGTGAACAACTGTTCCATTTCACTCGCGCGTCTTGAGTTGGGGACGGACAAAAACCCACCACTGTCACCCTCACTCTCTCCTCTTTTTTCCCCTCTGCTTCTTTTACTTATTCTTAGGGCCTTCTCCCTCAATCTGTGTAATAGACCTTCTGGATATCGTATTTTTTTTTTTTTTTTTTTAATATCAAAAATGTAATTGATCTCTTCCTGGAGGAATTCCTCACTACATATTCGGAAAGCTCTCAGGAAGAAACCAATGACAATTCCACTTTTAATTCTGTCGTTGTGGGCCGAGTAAAAATGCACGATGTCGTCCTTGTTGGTGCTTTTCCTATAAACTGAGAATGCGATCTTATTCCCTTTTCTCCAAACCACCGTGTCCAGGAAGGCCAATCTATTATTTTCTTCATGCTCCATTGTGAACTGAATGTCTTGTTCTATCCCGTTTAATCTATTCAATTTTTCGTTGAGATCGGTTTCTCTCGGAGCAACGACCAGTACGTCATCTACGTAACGCATCCAAGTGGAATCCTGGCCCATTATGTTCACAAAATGATCCTTTTCTAACAACTCCATGTACAATGAGGCTAACACTGCACTTAAGGGACTCCCCATTGCGAGCCCACGGCACTGGAAAAATTCCTCGTCATTGAAGACGAAGGAGCCAAATCTCACACACAGGGAAATTAATTTCAAAAAGTCTTCCTTACCTGTTAAGTGACACTTCAACCTACGTTAGAAAGTACAAAGGTCACACGGATCAAGAAGGAGAGAAATTCAAGAGAGAAGCTATGAGGATTCTTACGAAATCTGTCAGAGGTAAGAAGCTAGTGGGACTGCTGGAAGAAGCCCCAAGACCACCTTGTATGCGCGGACTTCCGAAAACACCTAAGCCAAACATACCGATGCGTCCCACCACTTCCGGTATTCGCAGTGCTCCACACAGGTTGGCCAAATGTCTGGCGAAGCCCTTGTCCGTCAGGTTAGGGTCATTAAGCAAAGCCCACTTGAAAAATTCCCACGACCTGATTGAGAGAATGAGGAATGTGGACCTCACACACAAGACATTAGTTTCGTATGATGTAACAAGTTTATTCACAAATGTTTCTATTGAAGGGGCGTTAAAGGCAGCTAGGGAGGTGGTTTCCAGCATGAGAGATGAAGATTTACCTCTAGGTAAGGAAGACTTTTTGAAATTAATTTCCCTGTGTGTGAGATTTGGCTCCTTCGTCTTCAATGACGAGGAATTTTTCCAGTGCCGTGGGCTCGCAATGGGGAGTCCCTTAAGTTCAGTGTTAGCCTCATTGTACATGGAGTTGTTAGAAAAGGATCATTTTGTGAACATAATGGGCCAGGATTCCACTTGTATGCGTTACGTAGATGACGTACTGGTCGTTGCTCCGAGAGAAACCGATCTCAACGAAAAATTGAATAGATTAAACGGGATAGAACAGGACATTCAGTTCACAATGGAGCATGAAGAAAATAATAGATTGGCCTTCCTGGACACGGTGGTTTGGAGAAAAGGGAATAAGACCGTATTCTCAGTTTATAGGAAAAGCACCAACAAGGACGACATCGTGCATTTTTACTCGGCCCACAACGACAGAATTAAAAGTGGAATTGTCATTGGTTTCTTCCTGAGAGCTTTCCGAATATGTAGTGAGGAATTCCTCCAGGAAGAGATCAATCACATTTTTTATATTAAAAAACAAAACAAAACTAAACTATGGTATTCAGAGGATCTTTTACACAGATTGAGGGAGAAGGCCCTAAGGATAAATAAAAGAAGCAGAGGGGATAAAAGAGGAGAGAGTGAGGGTGACAGTGGTGGGTTTTTGTCCGTCCCCAACTCAAGACGCGCGAGTGAAATGGAACAGTTGTTCACCCGAGCAGGGCTTACAATTGCGTTCGGCACTGGTACCAGGATAGGAGAGATTGTGAGGAGTAAGAACAATAGTAAAGCCGATACAGTAGAGAACAGCTTGATTTACAAAATTCCATGTAAAAGCTGTCCCATTAGTTATTTCGGAGAAACCAACAGAGGGATAAAGAAACGTACCTATGAGCACAAAAGCGACATCAGAGCTCACAGAACATCAAATTCGTTAGTGGTCCACCTTGACAACTTTGGCCACCTACCAGATTGGGAAAGAACAGAGGTGCTGCATAAAGGTCTAACAAAACAGAGGAGAAAAGTAATTGAGGCAGCCTATATCAATTTACATCCATGTAGCAACCACCGTGATGGATTTGTAAAGTTGGCGAGAGTAACGGCCAGCATGGTCCTTCGTGATGCCGAACGGGGATGCATGAGGAGCGAAGACGAACGGGGAGGAACGGGTTAAGCTGTGGGTATATAAGCTGTTAATTATTTGTTTGTGTACACTCTGAGGAAGTCCTTTCAGGACGAAACGTTAGAAATAAAACTCCAACGGTTCCTGGTGTTTACCTCACCACCCTTCCACTCATATATAATATATATGTATATATATATATTTGTATATATATATATATATTGATATATATATGGTTTATGACCAAGTGGATTACAGCGTCGCTAGAGGTCGAGGTGATGGTAGTTCGATCCCTGCCGCCAGAGAGCTGTACCAAGGTCATTGTTTATTAAATTTCACGCTACCGAGTCCTCTAAGGGGCACTGTCCTAGCCTCCTGATAGGGCGAGGTCGCGACGTTGAACCGAATCATCGTCATATATAATAACTGTATGTGTATATATATATATATATATATGTATATAATGTGTATTTATGTATGTATATATGCATATATATGTATTTATGTATGTGTGTATGCATATACATATATATACATATATATATACATATACATATATATACATATATATATATATATATATATGTGTGTGTGTGTGTGTGTGTGTGTGTGTGTGTGTGTGTGTGTGTGCATGTAATGTATATATATGTATTTATGTATGTATATATGTATATGTGCATATATATATATATATATATATACATATATAATATATATATATGTGTGTGTGTGTGTGTATGTGTATATGTATATATGTGTGTGTATATGTATGTATATAGGTATGTGTGTGTATATATATATATATTAATATATATATATATATATATATATACATATATATATATATATATATATTTCATCTCTATTGTCATTTCCTATTTGCTCCATGTCACGGATATAATGATATCGTCTCTCTTGGCGCCCTTTCATAAGGACGTGATTATAATATTTTTTATTCTTATTGTCATATTTCCAGGCATTATTGAATGTTTGCATGACGCTTATGGCAATTCGGGTGAGATTATTTCCACGTTATGAAGGTTTCTCCCCTCAGCCGCTTTTCTTTTAGTTGCGAAATTATTTCTCATTACGGTACAATAAATTCATTTTTATTTCGCTTTGTGTGGTTCTGGTCTTATTTTGCAAACGTGTGCAAGGACGCATACACGCGTACACACACACACACACACACACACAACCTCGTGGCGCAGTTGGTAGAGTTCCCGTCTGCCACTACGGATGTCCGGTGTTCGAATCCCGCCCAGGGTTGAAATAATTTCAGTATCGCTGCACTGCGGGTTGTTACTCCAACTCTCGTGGGCGGGGAGTTGGGGTGTGTGTGTGCGTGTAAGCTCACAGCGTTACCCATAGATCGGTCATATATGAGCTCTGAGCTCTCTTCCGGGAGGGAAATAGCTGTCGATCACGAGTCAAACATGCGATCCAAAACCATTGTGAAACATACACACGCACACACACACACACACACACACACACACACACACACACACACACACACACACACCAGCTCTGAGACTCTCATCCGAAGCGGAGGCGACTGACAATCGTGAGTTCAATATGCGATCCAAATCCGTGGTGATGACCGTGGTGTATCTGTCTTTCACACGCACACACACACACACACACACACACACACACACACACACACACACACACACACACACACACACACACACGCAAACGCGCGCGTGCGATGTTTCACTGCCTGTATGGTTTCGCATTCACGTAGTTGTGGGTTCGAATCCCGCACTCCCCTCCGATTCCCAGCATTGATTGTATATTATCTGCCCCCCAAACAGTCCCCGAAGCGCACAGTAGGGCAAAGATAACATTTTGGGCCACAGCTACTCAGCGCCTCCTGGCGTAGGCTCCTCACCTTATGTGGTATGAGGTCACACTAGGCCTGGAACTCGGGGCCAGCGTTGAGGCGATTTATTAAGACTCGGGCTCACTTCCTCGTTGGATATTATGTAAAAGCTCAAAGCAAAGTCTTTAGCAGAATTATGATGTCGAAAGTTAAATCGGAACTTCGCTCATTGACGTCTTCTCCTTTTCTTTTTCATCCTCCTTTTACTTCTCCTTATGCTTCTCCTTTTCCTTTTCCTTCTTTTCTGTTACCTTCTCGTCCTCCTCCTCCTTAATTTCCCTCTTTTTCTCTTCCTTCTCCTTTTCCTCCTTTTCCCTTTCCTTTTCCATCTCCTACTCCTCCTCCTCCTCTTTCGTCTTCTCCTGCTCCTCCTTCACCTCCTCCTTCTCCTCCTCCTTCGTCTTCTTCTTATCCTCCTCCTTCTTCTCCTCATTGTTTTATTTCTCCGACTTCTCCTTTTACTTATCCTTTTCCCCTCCTTTTCCATATTCTTCTTCTACTCTTCATTATCTTTCCCTTCTCGTCTTTTTGTCTCCTTCTCCCTCTTCTATTACTTTATCTCCTCTTTCTTTTCCTATATCTTCTCATTTTTTCTTCCCCTTCGTCTCCTTATTTTCTCCATGCTTTTCTTATTCTTCGTCCTCCCTATTCCTTCCTCCCTACTCCCTACTCCCTCCTCCCTACTCCATTCTCCCTGCTTCTTATTCTTTACTTTCTCCTTCCTACTATCTCCTCCCTCCTCCCTACTCCCTCCCCGCCCCTCCCGTCCACTCCTCCTAAGACCCTTCATTCAACATCTCTCCCTCTGTTCTGCACTCACTATGTTCTCTTCATCCTCCCTTCCCCCCCCTCTTCCTCTCCTCTTCTTCCCATCTTCCTTCCGCTTCCTCCATCCACTCCTCACAAATCCCCTCGTCCTCACCTCTTCCCTCGCTTCCCTCCCTTCTTCATTCACCACATTTTCCTCATCCCCCTTCCTTCCTGTTCCCTCCACTTCTTCCTCCACACACCATTTCCCTCCTTCACTTTTCTCCTCCTCTTTACTCTCCTCTTCTTTCACCTCCTCTTTCTCCTTTTTCTCTTTCTCCTCCTCTTCCTCCCTCTCCTATTTCCACTCCTTATCTCCTCGTTCTTTATCTCCTCCTCTTCTTTCTCCTCTTTCATCCCCTCTTTCCCCTCTTATCTCTTTCGTTTTCCTTCTCCTCTTTCACATCTTTCTCATTGTCTATTTCCTCCCCCTCTATCACCTTATCTTTCTTCTCTACGTCTTCCACCTCCTCCTCTTTGTTCTCTTTTTTCGCCTCCTCCTCTTTCGCCTCCTCTTCTTCCTCTTCCTTCTCCATCTCATCCTTACGAAGCCGCCTTGGAGATAACGTGTTTCCTTTTGTTGGCTCCCGGGCGAAGAATCCCGCCCCCGCCCTCAGCGCCTCGTCATACCCCGCCCCGCGCCCAAGCTCAGAAACCCCCAAGGCTGCTTTAAAAGTTAAAGAGGGAAGGAGGTTAGATAAAGGACCGAAAAAGGAAAAGTGGGGGGGGGGGATTTCGCAAGTGTAAAAGAGAAGATGATAAGGTGTTAGTGGGATAGACGAGTGAAGGACGGGGCTCAAATAAGGAAAGAAGAATGTTCCGTATGGGTGGATGCGGAAGAGTGAGCCGGAGACGGCTTCCTGGGCAAGAGCTAAGGGAGGCGGAAAGCTGAAAATGTCCCGAGCAGTGGTTTTAGAACATCATTTTAAAGTCATAACTTGTCAACCCAACCAGACTGAAAGTAGCAAATGTTGCTATTTTTTGTGTAATTGGAAAGGATTCCAACAGTGATAGCACTAATAAATGTAACGATTGCCCTAGAAAAATATATATTTGTATCATGCCTCATACAAGCTAAGATGGTAAAAATAGAAATACTCAGCAATAAAGATAATATACTCTCAGCATAAAACATTGTAATTGGTATAAATAACGACTTTCTCATGAAATGAATACTGTGAGAAACAGTAATGGTTTATTAAAAAGATATAGAAAACTTGGTCCACGCTGTTTATGTGCAACATTTGATATTCCCACATTTCTTCCACACATTGGCACCTCTTGTCCTAAAGTCTGCTATTCACAGCAGATGTGATCTTATGGGCGGTCGGATAACGGGTGGGTGGCTCGTTGATGAGATGACCTTGTTCACATACTGTACAGCCGTTGAGTTGACCTCGCCTTGAAGTCTCATAACCAAGCATATACAGTCACATAAGAACATAAGAATGGAGAGACTGCAAGAAACCATAAGGTGTACACTAGGCAGTTCCATGTTCCTTACCACCTTTCATACCCATCCATAAATAAATTTAATCTTTTCTTAAAACAAGCAATTGTTTCATCGCTCGCTACATGGATACTAAGTCTATTCCATTCGTTAACGACTCTGTTGGTAAACCAGTTCTTGCCTATTTCCTTCTTAAACCTAAATTTGTCCAATTTAAATCCATTACTACGAGTTCTACCCTGCTGTCTTAATATGATGACCATGCCTCCCACGCCTTGTTAAAGCCCTCGACATATTTGAATACCTCTCTTACATCACCCACCGGTAGGCTAAAACTTCGCCCACGATGATGAAGGTGCTGAGACTGGATTAGCTGTGAATGGGCGGAATTGGGCGTGGGGTGACTTTACACTTAGCCTAAGCGCAAACTGAGAGGCAGAGACTACAGGCAGCGCAGGGCAAAGGCAGACTTCCTGTTGCTGAATGGAAGTACAGTTGGAACTTCTTTCTCACTTGAAATGCTTTTAGATGTACTTCCTCAGCATTTCAAGTGAGTTTAAACTGTACTCCAATTCACCAACAGGAAGTCTGTCTTTGCTCTGTGCTGCGTCGCCTGGGTTACCCGAGTCCCGTTTTGTGCTTAAGATTACTGTGCCTGCATGCCAGAAGACAACGTGCCTTAGGATTTTTGTCGAGGCTTCCAACCGAGCGTGGGTGGACTGTCCATAGTACAGCGGGGGGGAACTGCAACTAGCACTCACTGTTTCTGTTGCAGGCAAATACATCTAGGCTACTATTACTACCACTGGTGGTATTGATGCTACTGTTTCTAGTATCAGTCTGCAGAGTTGGCTTTCCCCTCGGCTGAATAAAATCACCTGGCGTCAGCCAAATCAAATGTACAAGTTGTCGGTCTTAGTAAAGAGGTTGTTTTTATTATTTCTTTTACTGGTACTGGAGATTTGTACTGTAGTTCTGGTTACCGTCAGGTGATTTTCTTCAGCAGAGGGAATTTTTCTCAGCAGGGAAAATGAAACATGCATGCAACCAAAATAATGCCTATTATATAAATATATATATATATATATATACATAAATATATATATATATATATATATATATATATATATATATATATATATATATGTATGCAGAAAGATCACTAAAGACACGTGATCCACACATTTTGCTGGTAACCACTAAGGAAATTGGAAGAAAACAGTAATTCCCAAGCGCTTGTATTCCCCTGAAAATGTGAATTACACGAAAGCGCTTGGGAATTACTGTTTTCTTCCGATTTCTTTAGTGGTTACCTATATATATATATATATATATATATATATATATATATATATATATATATTATATATATATATATATATATATATATATATATATATATATATATATATATATATATATATATATATACATACGCAGTTTACCGTCGAGGGAATCTGGTAGCAAAGTGAGGGTAAGGAAAAGTACATTAAGTCTTCATGGAGTGGTGCTTTCCTTCAACTGAATAAAATCGCCTGGCGACAGCCAGAAATAGATCAAACAGTCCTCACAGATAGGGGTGAAATGCGGATGTGTGTATTGAGAAATGTGGAACATTGGGTGAGGACGATGTATGATGGAATAAAAGAGAGAGATAAAACTGGAATTGGAATGCGAAAGTTTAGGTGAAAATAGTAAGGAATTGCATGGGAACACGCCTGTTTGGTTCGGACTTGTTAAGAAAGCTTTTGTGAGAAGAAGGAGGAAGGGCAAAAGATGAAGAAGACAGTGAAGGAAGGAATGGGAGAGAGAGTAGGAATTGGAATGAAGGAGGTCAATGGAGGAATAGGAAATGGGAAGGTACAAGAAAATAAGAAAGATTGGTTTATTGAGAAGTATTTCGGGGTGAGAAGAGGTGGGAAGTAAAAGATGAGGTAGGCGAGACGAGAAGAGTAAGATGAAGATTCAATAATAAATCAGAAGGAACACAATGCGGCGAACAGGAGGCCTAGCGTGATAATTCGGCAAATAGGAGGCCTAGAACGGGTGGGCAACCTTTTTTAGCGTGGGTGACAAATTCAGCCAAATTTTTATACAGAATTTTTTCGCGTGCCAACGAAGTAAAATCATAGACCTACGTACGAGTACGAGCCTCCTCCTTTCACCTTCTACGGTACCAGTCCGATGCCCAGTGCAGCATGCATTTACCCATCTTCATACAAAAAAAGAAGATTTATTAGTTGTCGTTTTTTTTTTTAAAGTGAAGTCTGCGTTTCGCGTTCCGGAAAAAATCATAAGTGTGCCAGGTTTTGCACGCGTGCCAGTGGTTGACCACCCCCTGGCCCAGCGTGATAGTGCCGCTAATAGGAGGCCTAGCGTGGTAATACGTTTCGCATGCCGGAAAAAATCATAAGTATGCCAGGTTTTGCACGCGTGCCAAGGGTTGCCCACCCCCTGGCCCAGCGTGATAGTGCGGCTACTAGGAGATCTAGCGTGGTAATACGTTTCGCGTGCCGGAAAAAATCATAAGTGTGCCAGATTTTGCACGCGTGCCAGTGGTTGCCCACCCCCTGGCCCAACGTGATAGTGCGGCTAATAGGAGGCCTAGCATGATAATGCGTCCAAGACAACAGGAATCTATGAGCTTGACATGATCCGTGGTCAAGGCGGAAGGAGAGAACGAAGAAGAGAAAAAATAGAAGGAGCGAACGAAGAGGAGAAAGCAAAAATGAATAAAGGTGAGGAAAGCGAGAGCGAACGAAAAGGGGCAGAAGAAGACTAGGAAGAGGAAAAGCTGGAAAGAGATGGGCCATTGGTTAAAACTCTGAAAGAGCAGGAAGAAGAATTAAAGAATGGGACGACGTATTAAAGATATGCAAATGAGCTTTTGGGGCTAAGCTGGGTAGAAGACACCACCGAGCGACCAGGAGCTTGGTATGGACAAGAGAGGAAAGGAAGATGAGGAACCAAAGAAGAAGAAGAAGACCCGGAAAAGGTGGGGTGGAAGAATGGGAATAACCGGTAGAAAATGGAAGCTGAAAATCAATTACACGACCAAATTGAAGGACAGAAAATGGATAAAGTGGTTGAAGAGGTGAAGGAGGAAAGGAAATGAAGTGGTAGATGTCAGCAGGAGAAACATACACACAGAGACACACACACACACACACACACACGTGCGCGCGTGCGCGACTCGATGGCGCAGTTGGTAGAGTTCTGGGTTCGAATCCTATCCAAGGCTGAAATAGTTTCAGTATCGCTGCGCTGCGAATCGTTACTCCAACTCTCGTGGGTGGGGAGTTGGGTGTATGTGCGTGTGAGGTCACAACATTACCCATAGATCGGTCATATATGAGCTCTGAGCTCTCTTCCCGGAGGGTAGTAGCTGTCGATCACGAGTCCAACACGTGATCCAAGACCATGGTTAATTACACACACACACACACACACACACACACACACACACACACTCACACATACTGTACTTAGAATTGATCGCTTCTCGGATAGTAAGATATTTTCAGTTATTTTGCGCTTTAGCAAACGCTTTTATTCAGTTGTCCTCTACCCAGTGGATGGTGACATAACCCTTAGGCAGTCGGAGCTCTCAGTTGGATGATGTGCAGTTGTTTGTTGTCTGGGTTGGGACTCGCCCCTCCGACTTTGCTGTATGGAATCAGTTGGCGGCAGCCTGAATAAGATTTACAATTCACGGGGTGAAAAGAGGAAGTGGGATAAGAGACGGGGATAATGTGGGAGCAAGATTTGGTAAGAATAATCCCAGCTGTGGGTGTCAAAGGATTAATGGGAGAATGGGGAAGTGGGACAGGAGATGAGGATAATGTGGGAGGAGATTTGGGAAGGATAATCCCAACTGTAGGAGTCAAAGAGTGAAAGGGAGAATGGGGAATGACACAAGAGATTGGGATAATGTGGGAGGAAATTTTGCGGGAATAATCCCAAATATAGGAGTCAAGGGATGAATTCGGAAGTGAGACAAGAGACGAGGACAACGTGGGAGGATATTTAGGAAGAATAATCCCAACTGTGGGAA